>NC_056564.1:8014432-8096060 GCF_013358625.1 Macadamia integrifolia | reverse complement strand
ATTGTCTTTAATTTTCTGAGTACTCACGGTGGGCCTTCTCCGACAGCCCTATGGGCGTATCGCGGGAGGGAGTTCGCGGCTCGTACCCGGAGTATACGCGCACTGTGGTTGTAGTAGCACTAAAACCAAGGACTTAGTAATGTTGCTTAGGTGGATGTGATTTAAAATGTATAGCATGGCATGTAGTGCATATGATGTGATGTGATGTGTGGACTGCTGTGTGGTCCATCTTTCTACTTACTGAGCTAGTGAGCTCATCCCACGTGTACACCCCTTTTTAGATGATTTTGCAGGTCATACATCTGAGGAGCATGGGGTAGGTCCCACAGTCGAGTTTCCTGAAGAGGACTGGTGGACCCCTGAGGAGTTAGAGCACGGCACTGACTGCTCGTGCGAGAGTTGTGTTGCAGGACAACAGTTCTGAGGCCGAGCTGAGCTCCACCTTTGAGTCCGTGCTGAGCTCCATTTCTGAGGCCGAGCCGAGCTCTACTACGTGATGTCGAGCTGGGCTCAACCCTTGATGCCGAGCTGAGCTCTAGCCTTGATACCGAGCCGAGCTGTGTACTCTGATTGTTTTGATGATTTCCTGTATACACTTGATATATGAATTGTACTTTTATTATGTAATTATCATGCCTTCGGGCCCACATGTATATAATTATTGTATCACAATTCGGGTATCAAGTATATGGAATTTATTCACAGGTAAAACTTAGTCTTCCGCTGATCTGATGAACTTATATTAGTTGTGCGTATGCTGTGGTGGAATACAGTATTTGATGATCCTGGCAGGTTTGGGTTAACCGGTGTTAACTCGGTCACCGCTCCGGTTCAGTGTGAACGGGGTGTGACACTGCCACTCCATTCTGCTGGGATGTTTTAACAACTATATGGTGTCTTGCAATACTTTCATTTTTACAGAACTCATTAAAGTCACATTCACAAAACTCTAGGCCATTATCGGTTCTCAACCTTTTAATTTGTTTTTCGATCTGCTTCTCAAACAAATTATTCCACTATTTGAAAGTGATAAATACTTCATTTTTATGCTTCAAGAAATAGACCCAAACTTTCCTAGAGAAATCATTAATGAAAGTAAGCAAGTACCTTGCACCAGCCCCCTTGGAAGTAACCTTGGAGGGGCCCCATAGGCCTAAATGAATGTAGTCTAAAGTTTCCTTAGTCCTGTGAATAGCAATACTGAAACTGACCCTTTTCTGCTTCCCAAACACACAATGCTCACAGAACTCCATTGCTCCCTTTTACTTAATGATGCCATCCCTCTTTCACTCATATAGCCTAACCTCATGTGCTATAAATTTATGACATCTGATTCAGACATAGATGATGAAGCTACTGCAACAGACCTAGTGACTGTAGTACCCTACAACACATACAAACTACCAACTTTGATTCCTTTTATCAATAACAGAACACCCTTGTTGATCTTCATGACTCCATCTTCAGCTGTATACTTGTACCCATTTGAATTAAGAGTGCCTAAACTGATGAGATTCTTCTTCAAATCAGGGATAGGCCTGACATTAGACAAGGTTCTGACAATGTCATCATACATCTTGATATTGATAATTCTCATTCCAATAGTCTTACAAGAAGCATTATTTTCCATCAACACAACTCTACCTCGAACTGATTCGTATGTGGAGAACCATTCACGATTGGGACACATCTGGTAGGAACAACCAGAGTCAATAATCCATTAATCCTGTGATCTAACCTTATCATCAGTCACTAAAAGCATATCAGACTCACTCTCATCTTTAGCAATACTAGCTTCTGCAGAATTATCTCTTTTCTGTTGATTTTGAGCACCACCACCTGCCTTTTACTTATTTAAAAGCTTATAGCATTCAGATTTAATATGTCCATTTTTCTTACAGTAATTGTAAGTTAAGTTCTTGTGCTTAGATTTTGATTTAGCCTTCTTTTTGTCACCATCTGAACCCCTTTCATTCGTTCTTCCTCTAGCTATCAAACCAATACCATCAGATTTATTGGTAGATGTCAACATATCATCAATCTTCTGCTTGCTTTGCAGATTCATTTTGACATCCTCAATAGAGATTGTCTCTCTATCATAAATCATGGTGTCCCTAAAATGCTTATAAGATGGAGGCAGAGAACATAACAATAATAGGGTCAAATCTTCATCATCTATTTTAACATCTATCATTTCAAATCAGTAACAATAGAATTGAAATCAGATATGTGGGATTTAATAGAAGTACCTTCACTCATATGAAGGGTATACAGATGTTATTTCAATCTTAACCTATTGGTGAGAGATTTGGTGAGATAAAGATTCTCTAACTTCACCCATAATTCTGTAATCATTTTCTCTGATAGAACTTTCTGTAGAATATCATTCAAAAGACACAACTGAATAGCTGAAATGGTTTTAGCATCCAAATCATTCTAATCATCATTAGACATAGTTGTAAGTTTCTTCGCCTTCCCAAATAGGGTTTTCTTCAAACCTTGCTACATGAGAACAACCATCATTTGAACCTACCCTAAACTAAAACTGATGCTGCCATCAAACCTATCAATATCGTATTTCATTGAAGTCATAGATCACAGAAACCCAAAGCTCTGATACCAGTTTGTTAAATCAAACAACAAGAAACACGAAAAATAAAGAGACAACAGATCTGCACGACACAGAGATTTAACGAGGTTCACACACCAGGGTGGTGTACTACGTCCTCGGGTGAAGAAGAAAATGTTTCACTATACAGAAGAGAAATTACACCTAAGCAGTGGTCAGAAAACTCGCCCTAAAACCCTAGCTCGAAAAAAACCCAAAATACAATGACTTTCTCAACAAGCAATAGTACATTATAAATACTCCAAGTCGCAGGTTGATTTATCGGATCGTGGTCGATTCGGTCGAACGGTACCGCGGGAGCTATGCTCCCGCACCCCTATACTAGATCAGTGATGGGCTTTGGGCTTGGGCCTATCGGCCCTACCCCTCTGCTTCCATCACAGATCTCAGAAAATTTCTCATTCAGGTCACCACCAAAATATGTCGGATTTGGTCAATCTTCAAAACGGGTCAAGAATTCGAGACAAACCTAACAACTACATAACTACATAATAGGAGTAAATTATTGAATAGACTGTTGGACAACCTCTATGGTCCTTAATTCTTTCTTAAATTAAATATTATGTTTTGTTAAAACAACCAAATAGTTAATAGTTAAACAAGTTAATCGGATTGATTTTGACTGTTTAAATTGTTTAATTTTCACAGTGTTAATTCAGTTTGAAACCAACAGGTTAAACGGTGAAAATCGACCCGACCCATTTAACTAATCTGTCTTCAACTTGAAACCAGAACTGAATCATTTACTAAATAGTTTTGCAGCTCAATTTGGTTTCCTTAAACGATTTCAATTTCAAATTCACATCCTTACTCTTTGGGTATGCAAGTTTCCTGCTTTATATACAAAAGTGCCGAAACCTAAAAAAATAATAATGATTAACCCTTCCAGCGAAAGCTTTACATCCTTGTGAATGTTGAGAATTTCCTTAGGAGGTTCAACTTCATCGACCAAGCAATAGATGAAGGCCTGACAATCCGAGTAGACCACAGCGCTTTGAATTCGAACATAAAGAGTTGTTCTCATTACGAGTCCCTCAGAACCAGATATTCACCTATAATTGTTGAAGCTGGCTGGGTATAGATGATCTGAAGCAACAATGACTACCTGCTGCTTTTGATCATTTAAAATAATTCATCCCAGCCTTATGGCTTTTGGTTTGAAAGAGAAAGCTCCTCTTGGTAGAAGATGCATCTTATCCCAAATTATATATTATATTCTTCAATCATGATAAAAACAAAAACAAAAATACAAAAATCAAGTTTCCTTTAAACCATGGTGAAGAAGAATCCTTTGACGGTGGGACTTCTGATAAATGCATATGAGGGTATTGAGATATAATAAAATCCTTTAAGACTTTGTAAATTTTAGGGTCACGTTACAGAGAAAAACTCTACCAAACCCCACTACCAAAAAAAAAAAAGAAATTTGAAACTACTTTGAATAACACCATCATTAATGAAAAACAAGGTGATAAACCCTTCATGGTGAGAGTTGTGAGACATTGATTGAGATATGTCTCCAAAGATGGCATCCCATGTCTCTAAATTTATCAATGGAAAACTTTCACTAATTTTTATTTTTCC
The DNA here is from genome assembly GCF_013358625.1 of Macadamia integrifolia. Lineage (NCBI taxonomy): Eukaryota > Viridiplantae > Streptophyta > Magnoliopsida > Proteales > Proteaceae > Macadamia > Macadamia integrifolia. The sequence continues at coordinate 8,091,847 of NC_056564.1, read as the reverse complement.
ATTTAAATCTACACTCTATTTTCTCCAAATCAACCAAAATATTTCACGGGCCTCGATCCCTCACCGTGGCTGTGTCTCCTCCATTTTTTTCGACAAAAAGTTCATTTCATTTTTCATTTCTTAATCAACAAATGACAATGTGACCTTGTGGCCCCATTGTCTGACCCCTTGTGGGTCTCTACCTGGTCTCTCAATGGGTCTTGTATGGTCTAATGGTCTTTGAAAAAAATCAAAAAATCAAAAAATCAAAAAATCCCAAACATATGGGCCTCATTACACATCTTCTTTCTTTCAATACTTACATTCACCACAAATTTTGTCACCAACCAGAACATTTCCATTTGAACTTCTACACAAAATTGAGAGGATCACAAATTCACATATATGGTGAAACTTAGCTTTTCCGTGGCTCTTCCATTACCTCCTAATCCTGTAACAGATCCCAAAAGAGGGAGTATGTTTCCTTTCCATAACTTTCTCATCAATCACCATCCCTGGGTCTACAGAAGAGTGTAGAGCTGGCCAACCCATTTGGTGTCTAGCTCTACTTGAAGAAAAGTCCTTACACCGTACATTTGCTTACTATCTCTGGATTTATGAGCTTTGTTTGTTTGGAAGGTAGAACAGTTCAATCTGCAGCTGTTGGAATACACATGGGCTGTTCAATTTGTCCCAAGGCCTTGAAGTGCATGAATGGCCACGTTTAACAAATGTAAGCCCTTTGTTTGGAAGGGTGCTTCTCCTTAGTGGGGTCGCCCCGAATTTTCATTGATTTTATTTTCTCTCTCCACTAAAGCAATTAGACCAAAATTTTTTTTTTTTTTTTTTTTTTTTGGTGTTAGACCCAACACAGGGTAGATAGGACCCATGAAGGATCAGCAAGAGTCCATTAAACCACACTTATTAGTACACTGCTAACTATAACTATTACTATTACTAATATTTCAAGATGAGGTCGAATGTTCGACTTTCCATGGACTCAAGTTAAACTCAACTATCTAACCACCTCTCACTGAGCTAGAAGCTCATCCATTCTAGCTCATCCCCGCAAGTAAACAACCATAGTTGAATGTTTATAAAATTTCCAATTTAGGGTTAGGGCTTCTGAATGTTTATTTGCAATATGTCTGTTTTAGAATTGTGGATAAAAAAAATTGAAATCAGATCACCAAATCGAATTGGAATCAACTAAGCACAATCCTGATTCTTGATGCTCCGGAGTGGGTGTCAATATAGTTTCTAGGGTTCAGGTGAAATCTAATCAATTCCGGAGCGGCTGATCCATCGTTAAACCCGATTTCAAATACCAATTCCTTGTTTTAAAACCATGTTAGAATCTATTTAACGAATTTATCCCAAAAAAAAAAAATTTGATGTTGTAGTGTTGAACTCATTTGATGTTTTAATGTTTTTGCCATAACCATGTATTTCATTTGGATTTATAAAAATAATGTCTTTGCAAAAGATATTTCCTCTAATGCTGATTCTGCGCTCCAAAGAATTAACCAATGGAACTATCCATAGTGCATTCTAGAGAGATATCCAATTCTTCCGTTTTTGAACTATCCTATTTTGATTTGTATATTGGTGTCATTAACAATTTGAAAACAGAATCTGGATATGCTTTTGGTATTCTTCTTCAGGGACAATTTATAGTTATCAAATTTGGCGTTCAAAAGTTCAACAATCAGGGAGAGACTGAAGCTTGTGGAATCATGCAAGCCTACAGTTTGGCTCCAACATGAGCTGAAATATCACTGAAGTTTGGTCCACATCTCAGGATTTATTCCAACTTATTCCACCTTCTAAAAAATCATGATTTTGGCATACATTTACAATATTTTAGGAAATATACATAAGATTCAAACATGTTTTCTTCTATTATAAATGCAACAAAATAAATCCATGATTTAAAATATCTCCAATACTGATACGATACCCTCTGATATGTATCTTAAGTTTAGTCGATCGATATGATACACACAGATATGATACATGGAATTTTTAAAATCTTTTTGTATCGATATATATCCCACGATACATAATGATATGCATCAATATATCACTGATACACATCAATACAATACAATATGCATCGATATGACTCCATGGAAAATATAAAATCAAGGTGAAATGTATGTTTCGGTATGTATTGGTGAGCATCGGTATGTATCTATCGATACGTATCGGTGAATATCAATCGGTACGTATTGATGAGTATCGGTATGTACCGATACAGTGCGCTACGGTCATATAATGGCTAAGATGGGTAATTTTTTAGAAAAACACAATTTTTTTAAGGGTTTTTGTTCCAAAGTTGTTGTCAACCATATTTCTATCTAACTAAAGTAGAAATTAAGGTTGGGAACAAGGATTTTACATTTATGGGATAATTACAAACCTTGAATTCTTAGTGCGATACCCTCAATTTAGTGTTTATGTATAATACATGTTATCAATAGTTTTTTTTAACAAATTCTTTATGCAAAAGTGTTTAAAAAAAATGTTTCTTATCTATTTATGTATGTATCTTTAGCATATTTTAGCGTATCTCCGATACGATACAATTCCTTCCGATACGTATCTTAATTTTGATCGATCGATTCAGTGATCAATACCGATACTTTAATCCTTGACTAAATCCGGTAATACATGCATTGTATAGTCGATATCGCTAGTAGCATCAGCTTAGGCAGAAGATTTGGCTTAATTCATCCAAATTCTGATGTACTTATTTCTAATAACTTTTGAAGAATTTTCTTTTTTCCATTAAAAAAATACCCAAAAAAAAAAAAAAAACATTTAACAATGCTAATTAAAAAAATGGTACAAACAACATGAAATAAGTCATAGTGGACAATTCAAACAAAGATTTTTGTGTGATTGCAGTGCAGCTGTGTTCTCAATTTGAGTGGGGTAATCTTGCCTTTAGATTAAAAAAAATAATAAAATTACAGGTTATGTGATGATTAATGTTTCAGTTCTTTATTCTGGTGTCATATTTTAGGTCATATAGTAAGATTTCTTTTGAGTTCTTCCCCTCATAACAAAACAATATGGGATAATGGGAATAACCAATCTTTATTTGGAACTAGAAATCAGACGACATGATTCATCAGCACATAGAGATCAGAATCTAGACCCATAGCAAAAAGCTGTGAACTCCTTGAATGATTCATGAAAAGCTTCAAACTTCTCATCATTTCCATAACCATCCTCCCACTCCCACCCCACCCATCAATTGTTTGAGAAAGAGAGATGTTCTGTCACAGTCCTACTTTGAGTAAAACTCGCGTGCACCATGAGTTGACAGTCTTTGGGGAAAAAGCGTCAGCAGATGACCATAATGCCCCTTGACTTTTTTAGCTAAATGTTGACTCATTAGCCTTTCATCAGATCATCAAAAGTTCCTCACTAACTAATGATCCTTATCTAATCTTCAAATAAGGATTAATCTACTAAATTGACTATGATGTAAGGATATATCAAAATCTATTTTGCCCATCAATTATGGTGGGGGTTTTTTTTTTTTCATGGTATGGTATAATTTGCTTGTGGGAACCCCTGATTGAGGTGTGAGTGCAACTGAGACCTCAATTGGCTGGAAGCAAATTACAAAGCGAGCACTCTTGTAAAAGAGGCAAGTGAACATGATGGGCCTGTTTTTCTTTTTTCTGAAAATGGGTAAAGAGACCTGTGCATCTGTATTGTGTTTGTAGAAGTGAGTACCCACTAAGAAGAATAGGGTGGAAAAAAACATAAAATTAATTAATACAAGAATGGGGTTGGTTCAACTTCACTGTAACTTTTCCTTTTATTATTTCTTTCATCATTCACAAGTGTCATTATTGTCACCACATGAGTTCTCATGAAGATCTTATAAAATAAGTTCTCATTCAAAGAAAATGATAAGAAACAATCATAGGTCCTCCTTTTTGTTATATCTTTCCTCTCTTTCTGGTACAGGACATGCATGCCTCAAATAGATGTAGGGGCAAAGATATCCACACAAGATAATAACATTAAACACTGCAAGGAGATAATAAGCCCTTGTTATCTAAATTAATCCTTTCATTAGTTAGCAGCAGTAGGGAGGTATGAAGTGGAAAGAAAAAATTAAAATAGCTATTCCATTAGGGTAACACAAGGTTCTTTTCTGCAGCTTCCTATCTATTGATTAATTATTATCTCTTTATACAATTAGAAGTAGTCAAAATGGTGAGGGATCTGATAAGTAGCATCTCTTTCTTTCTTGGTTAATTTAGGTATGGAAGCTTTGCTCCTCATCTTCAGTATATCTCTAGGGACCTCAGGAGGCCTGACTGATCTAATCAAAGCCCAATTAACACCCTTGAAGAACTCATGCCTCTTTATCTCAACAGAGCCCTTGGAGCTTCCAAGCCTCTTCTTTGGGTTCTTCACTAAAAGCTTGCTTATAAGATCTTGAACCTTAACCATTTCTTCAAACTCTTTACTACTACTAACACCAATCCTTGGGAAGGTTAATGGCTGCTTGATGATGTTGATGAGGGTCTTCTCATTGTTTTCACCTATAAATGGAGTCCTCCCATACAGAAGCTCATACAAGAACACCCCAAGAGTCCACCAATCCACAGCACTTCCATGACCAGATCCTGAGATCACCTCTGGTGCCAAGTACTCATGAGTTCCAACAAAGGATTTGGATCTAGCATTGATGGGTTCTGCCACCATTTCTGTATCAGTTTCTTGCAAATCGACTTGTGTCCTTTCCTTGTCCATGATGCCCTCGTTCTTCTTCTTCCTGCTAGGTGATGAGAAACAAGAAAGTACAGGTTGCATGGGTTTAGCACATGAGGGGAGAGAGCATTTCTCCTCATGCTGAGGATACTCTTGAGGTTCAAGCTTGGTTTTGAGGAGCTTGGGGACAACATCACACTTGAGGGAGAGGTCGAAGTCAGAAAGCATGATATGCCCATCTTCTCTAACCAGCACATTCTCTGGCTTAAGGTCTCTGTAAACAACACCCATCATATGCAAATACTCCATAGCCAAGAGGGTCTCTGCTGCATAGAACCTGTGTAGTTTGAAGAATCATTAGGTTAGGATGAAGAAAATCCCTCTGACAAAATCTCAGTGCCCACGCGAAAGTAATAATCCCACATCAGATGTCAATAATCCGTCAATATAAAGGCATACAAAGACTCTTAAGTCCTAAAAGATTTAAAATATTTTAAGGATAAGTATACCCGAGTCCCAACAAGACAGGATACCACCAATCCAAGAGAATCAATTTGGCGAGTCCGTATAAAAATAACTCATGTATGAAGTCACTCGACCGATTCAACTCACTGAGTTTTAGAACAAAAAGCAGGATCATGAGTGGGTGACTTACTTGGCTGATGAGATACTAAAGCGCTTCCCTGGCTGACGTTGACGGGCGGCGTGGAGGTCACCGCCGGGGCAGAACTCCATGACCAGACAAGAGTAATGGGAAGCGTTGAACTCAGCGTAGAGAGTGGGAAGAAAAGGGTGGTCAAGGATACCCAGTATCTCCTTCTCCATATCTGCTCTCTGAAGCTTCTTCCTGAACGCAAGTGCTTCTCTGTCCACCACCTTCATGGCGTACAAGCTCTCTGGCAAGCCCACCGCTGAGCTTCGGAGCTGGCAGAGGTAAACATTACCGATGTCGCCGCTGCCGAGTCGGCGGATTAGACGAAAGTGGTCCAGCCCAACTCGTCCTTTCTCTCCCCTCAGGCGTTTCATGGCCTCCCATGCGGCTTGGTTTGCCTTATGTGGCTTCTGACCTCCAGCACCGCCGTAGAGGCTGTTGTCGGCGTTAGAACAGGCGGAGACTGAGCTCCGGCAGCTGAGATCACTGATAAAGCTGTGACCCGACTCCGGCACAGTGATCGAAGAACTGCTGCTGTCGTAATCGGATTCATCTCGGCTTGTAACTTTCATGGCTCTCTCTCTTTTTCTCTCTCTACTTTTTGTTGCTTTGCTGCTGTAGACTTGTATGAAGAGAGACTTCTCCAACATTGCAAGGCGTGGCTTCTTATATATAACTGAATCAAAATGACTGAGACACTCAATTACACTATTACCCTCCAACCCTCGCAACATTTTACAATGATGTGCCATAACTCATAAGTCTAATATATGATTAATGATTGGGAACTAAATCAAATATTGATTCATGAATTATTATTAGCTAGACCCTTAAGAAATGATTTTAGGCTTCGAAGGTGTCTAAAAATAAATACCCATTTTGGAACTGATGGCATTTTGGGTATTTCATTGTTTCATTCCACTACAACAAACCAAGACAGAAGTGGGGTGGGCTCCATGCCCTCTTGTAATTTTAAACAAAAATGAGGAGCCCTTGTAAAAATTCAATCTTTCTGAACTGTAATCTCCTCTTTAGGGTTTGGGGATTCTTATGGATGCATGGGGCACCCGTGCCACATTAATTTCCACCTCAAGTATGCAGTTGAGCTTTTTATCCCTTAATGATATACTCGTGTGGCATGTGAACAGTGAACCCTATATGTAGCCATGTAAGGGACGTTCAATTCAATTTCAGTAATGGTTTTCAATTTATTCCCCCATATTTGGTATATTTAATTAGGGAAAGAGAACTTTGTCCCGTGATATCCCATGTCAGCATTCTCATATGTTTATCTTTAACTCCTTTTCATATGAAAAGACATCTCTCCTCTTGTTTCAATGAGAAGAGAGATAGACACATAAACATTGACATAGGCCACGTGCTGAACAAAAAACCACTTTCCTTTCAACAAAAAATATATTATGACAATTAATATATTTTGATGCACATCATTGCTCATTGTCATACTACTATTTGTCCATACTTGATCTAAGCGAGTTCTACAGCTTGAAGAACGTATTTGTCAAAATAAATTAATATGATTGACACGATAATATACTCCTTTCATTCTTCCATGTTGTTCATGGAATATCTAGTTCTTTTCTTGTTATAAATAATGATAATTTGTAAATTCCATCTCCACTGTAGAATTGTGCATGAGAAGGTTCTTCTCATCCAGCTCCTTGATCACTGTCAAATGTCATTCCAACATACTAGATTGTCTTTCAAACCAAGTGAATATGTTGTTCACGTCATTATGTAGTCATTGTTAATTTTATGTTGTTCACATCATTATGTAATCATTGTTAATTTTATGTTCAGCACTCAGACCTCACCATGCTTGAACATTGTGTCTTTACTTGAGAAAATATCAGTTGCATTCGAAGAACTTAAATTGCTATAAACTAAAAGGGAAAATTTCTTATGTACAGTGAGTCATATGATTGAGATAGGTCATTGAATTTGTTGTGAGATCAAAGAATTCTTTATATATTGAATTGGAAAGTTGATAGAATCATCCCTTCCCAAAAACAGAAATAGTTGACATGGTGAACCATTTGTCACCAAGGATGCAAGAAACTTTTTTCATCTCAAACTCTTAATTTAGCTGACTATCTACTAGAAATTACAACACTTTTAAAAGTGCATAAAAAGAGAGAATTCTATGAAATAATGGGAAAAAATGGGAAGGTGGACAAAAAAAAGAGAATGAGATACCCAAAAATTCATGAATCTATTCTTCTTCCCACATGAGAACCCATAGTCCATGAGGTATCAAACCATGAGTCAATGGCATCAATCAATTTGTATGAGTTTACCAACTTATTGATTTAGACCATTCAAGTGGTGTGCCACCCCTAGAGGGTATCTTTAGTGAAAATCAAATGGAGATTTTTTTTTTTAAAAGAAAAAATGCTATCCAGTGGCATTTACATGTGCCTAAACATAATAGGTGCGAAAAGAACGTGTTGTCCCCACTAAAGATGCTCCTGCATACCCTTCCATTGGCCTGTACACTAACATGTACCTACACCGATAGAGTAGCATTCTCTTGCCCATAAGTAGGCCCCAATGAAAATTGAACTTATGAGAACTGAGCTACCCCTTGAGATTGATGGGGAATCATTTTCAAAATTCTAATTGCACCACATAATTTCTCTCATCTTCTAATCCTTACTTTTCTATTCAAGTCCTGATAATAGCATTCCATGATTCCATGACAAATCATCAATACTCAAAAGAGTAAAAATCTCTCACTAGTCACTTATTTGATTAGTCATATTAAAACTAGAACTGGTAAGGAGACACAAATCATTCATGAAGTGGAGGAAATCATAGCGAATCTTTCTCCCTCATTTGAGAAGATTTGGATTATTCAGATCACAGAAGAAGTTTAATATTTTATACTATTCTTCTTTTCATATTTTTCCTTACTTTTCCTCCGTTGCCTTTTTTTTCCTGCAAGACCTTATCATTCTCCTTTTTGGTTTCAATTTCAGGCAGCAACCCCAGCAAAAATTGCAGCATTGCAGAGAGGCAAATATATTGGAAAACTCAAAGCTCCACCACTTGCCCAGGGTTACCACTCCCCTTCAAATATTTCATTTCTCAAATGCCCATCTACTCTTCCTTGTGAAGAAGACCTTTGACCCATCAAACCCACCACAAGTACACATCTAAATCTCTTTTTACTCCCAGCAAGCCAGAGGCCAGCTTCTGTTAAACCCTTTTTACTGGATGGTCTAGGTTTTTCAGGATCATGCCCTCTCCTCAAGGAGGTCCAAAGCCCTTCTCCTTTTAATGACCCAGTTCCAATCCAGGCCAGATTGATTGTGGAGCCACCCTGCTTAATGAATCTAATTAATTCAATTCATTAATATGTTCAAGTTAGTTTTCTTTTCTATCAAATAGCTTTCCAATCCATGGGAGTACCCCCAAAAAAGCAAAAAAAAATTACAGTCCATGTACTTCTCCTGCCATCATGTGTAATGCAAAGACCATCTACTCAAACCAACAAGTCAACAATCCACCAATGACCACCTTCTGGTCAAGCTTGATTTTTCCTATAATAGTAGGCACAAGCCTCTAATGGGTTTTTTCTTGGCACTCCCTCCAAAGGAAGCATGATTTTAGTCCATCTTTAGAGAGGTTAGGCCTCTTGGATCTTGAATGATAGGTGAAACTATAAGAGGAGTTTTGATGCCCTTCCCCCCAAAAGCATACTTTTTTACACCCAACCCTTCCAAAGAACGAAGGGAGAATTTTTATTGGAGAAAATCTGGAAAAGTTCACCACATGATCCTAGAGTTCACAAACCCCTATAGGTTTTAATTATATACCCAAAATACCCTTCCATACGCATTTGAAACCCTACGATCAAAGGATTCTCCTTCACCGTGAGTAAAGGAAAACATGATTCAATTTAGAATCATAACTCACAAGACCTTGGACCTAGACCCGAAACTGAAGATCCAATCTTGTTCATATAACCCAATGGTTCCTACTTCCTAAAGCCTGTTTTGTAATAGGTTCAGTTGAAAGAAGTCTGGTCCAGGTCTATCCATATCTGGTTTCTAGTTCTAATTCTAGCAAATTATGAACTTACCAGCTCAGTTCATGGTTGAAAAGATATGTGGCATAACAGGCCATCTTCTAAGGAACATGTTATGGGTTCAACTCAGAATCAAATAAGAGCAAGAAAATAGAGAGACATGATCTGAGAAGATAAGCAGTTTCTTCCCTACAATCATATCCAAATTGCAGATTCCCACCCCTTCAATTATGTGAAGAGATTCAAAGAACACTAAAGAAGACAAGCATGGCCAAACTGACAACCCCACAACACAATATAAAACCAGTTTATGGAAAACCCCCAAACGGTTCCTTTAAACAATTTTAAAAGGGAAAGCCATAAATTTCAGTGAAAGTGGACTGATTTCAGAGGGTCTTGGATATAAGTATCTGGCAGAGAAACAGTTTCTGGTCCTTCTTGTCCACAAGTTAGAGGATTCTCCCCAAAGGAGTGGAGTGGGGGCTATGTGGACCTTGACTCCATGGTTTAAGAACTCGGAATCGGAGTCGGATCAGTTAAGATCGATATCAATTTAATCCCGATCTGGATAAATTTAAATTGGACAAAAATACCCTTCCTTCGATTAAAAAATCATTTTCTTGACATTTTACCATTCATCCCTACCAATCCACTGATACAGTATCAGTCAAGAATTAGATTCAGTCATGGCTTATATCAATCCGATAAAATTGATTCAGGTCGATCCAATCTGATTCGATTCCTAAAACCATGATAGTTTCTGAAACATTTCCTTTTTATTTCCCTCTTTTGGATCACTGCTTTTAGGTATATTTTTTGAGCTAAAGAACATTCCTCATCGCAACTCCTACACTTAGAGAGAGGGAGTGAAATGATATCCCCACCCCTGTTAAATACAAAAACCCTACCATCTTATTGATGCCCAATTGTCGACCTTGTTCGCCCCGTGCTGGCAGGGAGCTTTCTTTACCTCATGTATTTTTTATGGAAAAAGAACTCTGGCCTACATGCGTGGCTACACCAACGGATTTGGCTAGTCTCCAATTTTTCATCCACTAATTTTACTGGTGAAAGTTTGGCCTTGACAACCCGAGTCTGCCCTGGCCCACCCTGAGCCCGAAGAGGGTTTGTGGCCAAGTTTTTTTACCCTGAGGGTGGATTCGAGTTGAGGCCTCAGCTCAACCCAACCTGGCTCGAAATTCAACCCTAAATTTTTATATTAGATTTAGAGCTCCTATTGGTATTTTATTTTTCTATATTTTTTTAATGTATAAGATATGAATGGCAAAAATAGGTCATTCAAGGTTAATCCAACCATTGCAGAAGCCAAGGTCAACCCAACACAGCCCAACCCGTCCCTGACAAGGTCAATTAGGGCTGGGTTAGGTTGGTATGATCCTGGCAGTGTTGGGCCTAACCATGAACCCGGCATGGTTGGGTTGGGCCTAGGTTGAACTTTGAAGACCTAAGGTTGGGTTAGGGTTTTGAGAAACCAGGCCCAACCCAACCCTATTTCACCCCTAGCTAATTCCTTACCTGAGCATGACACTTGTACCGTAGGAGTCTCTTCTTCCCTCCCTCCCTTCTTCATCGTTTTGGGGGGGGAGGGGGGGGAAGGGGGATTTGAAAACATCCACAACCTTTGGATTAGAATGGGACATATGTCTCGCACACGTAGAGAATTGATAGAGAATTGGTGGAAGAAGAATTGAAGACAAGCCAAATCCTACTGTTTTTATAGATGACACTCAATAAATCAAGTGGGACCCAAATATTTCCCACAAATAGTTCCTAGTCACCCCCCCCCCTTTAAAATTCAGGTGTCGAGTTTTAATCCAAATAGAATTCTATATGCATCATGGAATGCTTTGAAATTTTGTTTTCATACCTGAAATTAATTTAAAAACAAAAAAAATGAATATGACAAAAGATTGGTCATAATCTGTATTGCAACCCTAAAATTTGACATCTGGTGAATCCAAAAATTCTTTCATATATCTAACAGTTAGGATTGATCGCGTCACCCTTACTCATGGTTAAAACGAAGCCTAAAACAAGGTGATACAGAGAATCCCATTGTGATCAAAAAGTGATTTAAAGTCCCATAATATTATATCATTTCTCTATAATGCAATTTAGGGCGTTTCTATAATTTTATGTAACTGTCAGGCCACCTTTAAGGAGTTTTGTCTATTTAGTTTTCTTTTTGGTAGAATGTCTATTTAGTTTTCACTTTAATTTTTTAGTAAAATAGAAATGATATCCCCACTCCCAGGGTTGAGGGATCCACCCAAGTTTGGCACAACTATGTTTTTGACGTGAGTCATTTCACAAATAATTCGGACATGAATCATGAATTCATGATCAGAGGGTGGGGAAAAAAATTAGGTTACAAAGTAGAGAGATAGAAGGGGGGACAAGGTGTGGAGTGGGAGTGGCAACTGACCATTAAATTGAGAAACCAGACTTGAAGGTGAAAAAAACTTCATAGGATGGAAAAGGCAATATTTTTCAAACTTCTACCATGATCTCTCATTGTTTCATTAGGAAATTAGTTTTCAAAAATTTATCTTTTTAATTGTAATAAAAACTTGGAAATATCTCTTCTGCGGAGCAAAGGATAAGGCTGTTGTTCATTTCCACCTCCCAAACCCTGCAGTATCACTAACGAGAGCCTCATGCGTTGGTTTACTCTTTTTTTTTTTTTTTTTTTTAACTTCCAAAGAACATTAAAACCATATGTAAAAAAGAATCAAAGGACCTTACATCCATATCATAAGTCAATTTTAACTCAAAACAAACACAAGAAATGGTAAAAAAAAAAAAAAAAAAAAAAAAGAACATCCCTATAGTGGAATCTAGAGGCATTTCTATTTTTGTTAACACTTTAATCTCAAATTTAAGGTAGTGTAATCACTTGCAAATGTACGACCACAGAACTTGGATCCCTTTTAATCATGCTTACTGGTTTCAGAAGGGCTTATTCTAAATGGGACGAAGCTGCCCAATGTCTACCTCAATGATACTGTATTTGCATCCATCCAATACGTTGTCACAGATCCGAGCTTAGTTTTGAGGCTTGGACCTAAGGGTATCAATCGGTTGGTTAGATCTGGATTATCTTGATCAGGTTGAGCTAGGACAAACTGAAACCAGCCTGGAAAGATTTGATTTCATTCGGTTTTTTTGTTAATTTCGGATTTGTATCGAGTTGGGCTAATGGGCTCTTTGGATGCCTAATAAAGAAGAGTAATCAGATTCAATTGGATGGAACTAAAAGAGGTAGAGCAGGCTCAAACTGACAATTGAAAAAGTGATCAGAAAAGAGATTCTAATATGACCATGGATAGTATTTTGTAGAGGACAAAGACCCGTGTACTCGACACCTTGTAAGGGATGTTCCTATGATGCTTCTATGACTACCGCTTTCACTTCTCCTCTTACCCCCTTTTTACCTCATCTTAGTTAACTTATATAGCTTATTTCTTTCTTATTATCGGATCTCTGTGGCCAACCCCATTTAATTGGGATAAAGTTATCATTATTGTTGTTGTTAGGCAAATGGCCTCTTGTTACTTTTTCTTTATTTTTTTTAATATTTGATCAGGTCCGGATCAGTTTTGTTTCAGTTTCAGTACATCCGGTCAGTTTCTGTTTATACCGCTTTCATAAAAACTCAGACCAATGCCAGCCCAATAAGTATTTGGTTCGACCAAGCTTGAACTAGAATTTAAGTTGGTCTGACCGGTTGTGGCTGAAATTTTACACGTCTTTTGACCATAGCAATTATAGTAATAATATTTATCCCAAAAAAAAATTTAAGAAAAAACGTCTCCCTAAGAAATATTAAGAGAACAAATAATACTGTATTAGGCCTTGTTGGAATACCAAATTTTACAACTCGACTCACCCTCGACAAAACCTGGTGAGTCAGGCAAGTCAAACCGGATCATGGTGAGTCAAGTTTTCCTATTTTTAGATACAATAAATACACAAATTATTAAAAAAAAATATCCATAAATATGAAAACAATCAGAAAATAAAAAATCTATAAATTTTGATTGTTCAATCATTGGGAAAAACAAGAATTAAAATACATACAAGTGCTTATAGACCAAAACAATTGTCTTAACAACCGAAAATAGAGGAAAAATGATAAAATCTCAACAAGTTTCCGTAGACTCAAGTAAAAATAGAGTCCATGTCCTCTGCAGCGAGCGATGAGATGCGGTGAGCATCAAACAGTTGAGAGCATCTGGGCACGTGCCCCAAGGGGTTCCCAACCACCCGATGCTCATTGCACCATTGCAACGGCTACAGACGATTTTCACACGTAAGAAAACCATGCAACTCAAGAAAGATTCAGACCGATTCGGCCAAGTCTTGTCAAGTTTTAACTTGGGTGAGTCTTCAAGACTCTAGAGCAGATTAAAAAAACAACAAACGAAAAAAACTCAACTAGGGCAACTTGGCCATGTAAATACCTGGTTTTCCAACAATAAGATTCAAGAATGAAACTCCATTATTCGGCACTGCAAACAAAACCATCTGGGAAAAAACTGATCCCCAAATGTGATCCTAAACAGACCCATTCAATTCCTTACCAAAGAAATATCATGACAACAGTCTAAGAGATCAAGTGTTCACTAGACTCACATAAGACAGCATCTCTATCCTTCACTCCCCTGTCCTGCATTTAGCACCTCAACTTCACCAATCTCTGGTAAAACTTAGAAGGTAGAGGACTAAATCAAGTGCAACATAGATCAAACTTACTATTACATAGTCTTGCTCAATGGGGTCTGCCAGATTCAATGGCAAACACCTCAAATCTATCTCTAATTCCAACTGTAAACACTTGACAGGCACATTTTATTTAACACACATGCAGAAAGGAACTTAATTCATAGTAAAGCCTGTGGATATGAGAAATCTAAGGTACTTCAAGCACTGCAAATTCACAAGATCTCAGGTTGTCATAGAATGGATTGAAGATGAATAACATAGTGTGCGTCAATGACATAAACACATACTAATGGCATTAAAGACACAATTTATGGTAACTTAAGAAACAATTTCCCCAAAATGTGTCAAATCACAAAAATTTTCTGAAGTCACCCATGACAATAGGCAGTTGTTACAGATTAGCTTTTGGATGTTGGGACCTCCCCTCTCTTTATCAATTTAACATGACAAATAAAAGCCCAAAACCCCCACACATGATCTATTTGATCTTTAACCATCTTCAAGATTTTCAACTAAGGTGGTCCTTTGAGGCTTTTCTGGAGTGTGATAAAGGTAGGGTCTTACAGGTCATGGAGGGCTCTAATGTTACCAATTATGGGTTCACTATTATGGTAGCAGTCATCCTATGTTAAAGACTGAATGCCTCATGTAACCCCAACAATGCACATGAAGGAATGGCAAAACAGGTTTCTCATATAAAATATATTTCTCAGTAACATATCATAGTCTTTTGTCCTAGTAGCCAACCCTCGCAACTAGTTGCTATCATAATGATCTGACTTCCAGGTCAAAAGCTGTAGTTCCCAATTGGCTGATCTTCTGTAAAACCATACATGGAAAACAATTCACTACCAACTTCCAAGTCCTACCAGATTTGAAGTTAAAGAAAGGCTCCATATTGAATTGGTATTACTGGACTAATGATGCCACGGGTGGAATCTTAGAAAATGAAGAACCAAGCATGATTGTCATGGCTTTTATTCTTCGACTGGACAAATGTCTACACTGACAGTATGCTAAGGAGTAGTGACATTAACAGTGTCAATAGAGATATAGATATAATAAACAGCTCATTTGATAGGTCATGATGTAGATCAGATGACTTGATTCCAAACTATTCTGCGTATATACGCAGGCCTTTCAAATAACTTTACACTTCAATTCAAGTAAGCCTTTTCCGAACCCCAAAAACAAAAAAAGGGAACAACCTAGTGCACAAGGCTCCTGCTACTACAAGGTCTGGGAGGGGCAAATGTACGCAGCCTTACCCCCTACCCCCTGCTACGCAGGAGAGGCTGTTTCCAAGTTTCCAACCTCCTATTTCACCATTCCACCCTATTTAAAGCCATGAACCAAAGGCTGTTAATATCCTTCGCACTTCAGAGTCTATCAATTATGTATGTGCCTGCCTAACATATCTTATTTCATACTTCGGTCATAATAATTATGATGCATGTATGTCTAGTTTACTCATTTCACTCCCAAAGCAACATCTTTGTTTTCTTTTCATATTTTGTACTGTTCCCCCATTTAATTTTATTATTTACTTATTAATTTAATTTCTCATTGCATCATTAGCTAGATACATTTGGCTATTTTTTTCATAAATGCATATGCATTTTATTTTATCCAGTTCTCCAAATTCAGAGTGTATTTGTTTACATTACCAAAATGTCATTTCATTGCAATGACTTACGTTTATCTAAAATGTTTTCTGCATATATCTACTTCATATGATCTAATTTTATTCCAGATAAGACTTGCATCAGATGAATTAGTTCAATGAAGTGATGGTATGACCCATACCCAATATTGATGGTTTTGGTCATTGTTCACTTCTTTATAAAGCATATAAAGCTCCATCAATATAATGAACTAATTCAAAATCTTTCCAAAAGTCCTGGAAGCCAATATAAACAAGGTCATAAACAATTTTTTCACTTGGAATCTTGATAAAATAAATAGCATCCAAGAAGCAACTTTGCACAACATTTACAGGGCTTAGAATTTATCAAATGCACATTTGAACATTCTTCCATTCTGATATCATACAGTCTGAATATTGCACTGAGTATCTGCAAGATACAAAAGAAAGAACAGGCAAGGAAGGAAAAAAAACAGAGGCCATCCAATCAAACATAGAACTTACATAATGCATGAGAAAGAGATTTAACTGCTGTACATTTAAGAACCTTTTCTGCTCCGGCTACCAATACCAGCAGGATTCCTCAGTTTACTCGACTCTGCTGAAGAATATAAGTCCCTCTGACCCATGTGGGAACCGCTCCGGAACCCCTGAGCTGTTAAATTCCGAGGAGATTCCATACTGGATTGACTCCCGCTAAAGGTTTCAATCTCCAAAGTCTTAGCTTCCTCTGTCAGCAAAGCTAACTGTTTTTCACAAAAGCAGGTCAATCTCCCTCTCAAAACATTATTCCAGATTATAGAAATGCTTTATCTAAGTTATGTATCAAGTAGATGGTCTACAGATAGGGATGCAGTACCTGAGGTCCAGCCCTGAAGCTAAGGACCCACCTTGATGGGACAGAAGTTTTCAGAGCACAAGAAATTACTTAAATGGATTATCCTATCTAACTTTTGAAGCTATGCCTGTTTAGCATAGTTTTCACAGCACAAGAAATTACTTAAATGGATTATCATATCTTTCTTTTCTTTCTTTTTTTTATAAAATCTCCCAAGTTCCAAAATAGCATCTTGAAAGCAGCCATTCAAGCCAATGGGATTGTTCTTCAATGAGGGTGGATGAGTTTAATCATAGAAAGCAACTCCAGATTGACGTCCGACTGCTTCAAGATGGGACTGGTGGATCTTGGAGATACATGCACCTGATCCAGAAAGCCAGACTTTTGTTTTGTTTGGAGGATGCACGCAGCCAATTTAGTTGCTGGTGAGTTGGCTACATTAGGGGTTACTAGGGAGAGAGTCTTAACAGCTGATATCTAGGCCTTCAACCCACTGCTTAGTTCCTAGTTGAGGGGTCTCGGTTGGTACTGTTGTATCCTGCCATAGAAATTTGTTCTATTTTTAATAAACTGTTATTTATCAAGAAAAAAAAAAAAATCTCCAATCAAGTGCAGATCTTTTACTACTCAGCACAGTGACAGCACTGTGGGCCCAACAAAGTGAATGGAAAGCACCATCCATGAAAAGCATCTTTTACCAGGAAGGTATTTCCCATAAGAGTCATATATGTCTTCCTTCTAATGTGGTTGGGCTGATGTAATAATCAGTCTACAGCATCAAACTGCACCCCTGAACACCATTTCAAACTATGGTGTTCAACCTTCACCCTATCAATGTGTACACAGTACACCAAATGCACCACTAGTCTGTTAACCATTCAACTTGTCTTCCAGAAACTCATTTCACTGCAGAAAACAAATAATTCAATACCCTAATTTCATTTTCTCTCAGACGGTCTTGCAGAACACTGATAGCTGGACTTAAACTGCAAATATAATAAACGAAAACAGTGAGTATTAGAAGAAAATACACTCTCAACCCAAAACTAGTAGAAATGATAGGAGGAATTGTTCTAACCAATACTCCATTAACTTGCACATGGAGGCCTGGTATGTTGATGTGTGATGAATGAAAGCAAGGGGGTGCACTTTCCCATCCCTAGCAATGCATCCAAATGAAATAAAAAAGGAAAGGAAAAAAAAATCACTAATCGAGCTGCAAAATGCTTATCATGAGTATTAGTGTGGCTGGGTATAATTTACTTACCGCATGTTCTGTAAGATGGCCTGTCTATATGCAGCACACTCCTCTTCAAAAAGCACACATTGCAACTCTGTAAATGAAGTTAAAGGTGTATCGAGCCTTAAGAGAGAAAAGGTTGGCAAAACTTGAAGGTGAATTTCCTTTCTGACATATTCTGCACCACTATCAACCAAGTAGCAATCCCGACCAATTAGAGGATATAACAGAAAGTATTCCTAACGAGTAAAAAGTTTGAACATACAAAGTATTCTAACAGAATGCTCATATGATCAATACATGGAGAAATGAGATAAGAATTAACATCTTAAATGTATCCTAAAACTAAATAAGAATGATAAACCCAGCAACCCTTTTAGAGGACTTCTGTCCCAAGTGTTTGAATTATTCATTTTCTGTAGTGAAAATGGGGGTCCACCACACATACACACAAAATAGCAACAATTAAGGGGCGTGGGGAGAGAACCTTATCAGCACCACCTAGTTCCTACCTCCCACACAACTTACTTTGCAACCAAGGAACAAGCCATTACATCATAGGAAATTTACAGTGCCACCCCCTGGAGAATACCACTATTAACAAAACACCCCTAACATTATTGACAATTAGAACCGGACCCCTTACTGTCAATCTCTATTAAGTGTGAATTTGAATTGACTATCTTACTCTTTTTCCTAAAACACAAATAACCTAACCCAAACTAACCTAGCCCTTCTATCGTGAAGCAACAATGACCAATGGACAAGTGAGCGGTAGGGGTGTAAGTTTGGCTCTGACGGCCCAAACCCGCCTTGGCCCGCCCTGAGCTCAAACCCTATCTAACCAGGTAGGGTTGGGCTGGGCCTGGGTTGAGACCTAGGCCCAGCCCGGTGCAGCCCAACCCCACCCGATTTAACCTTGATCTATTATTGTGTTTAGTAATAGTGTTCCCCTTCCCCTAGGCCCACGTCATGTGTTACACAAGCATTACACAAGCTGTCTCTATAACTTCAACCCACATCATGTGTTACACAAGCCACATATTCTTACCTATTGAGCTAAGACGACCAACTGGCCAAACTATTTCCCCCTTTTCTTTACATAGGTTGTCTTTGTGTCTTTTGCCATGTATTGATATGAACTTTAGATACAGTAGCAATCATGAAGAATTGGGCCAAATTTTGGCCTATCCAATTTCTAGAAGATGTGGTGATGCCAAGCGATTAAAAGGTCTACCTTATAACCAAGTTGACAATCTTGCTGCTGCAAATTTATGTATTATGGGCGGAAAAGGGCTGGCAATAGTCATAACATCTCCTTGCCCCCCCCCTTTGGTAAGTAGACTTACATTTGTCACCCTTTGTAAGAAAAAAAAATACAGGACCAGCCAGGGTCAACCCGGCGCAACCCTGAGCCCTGTAGGGCTGGGCCTAAGCGTGAACCCGGCAGGGTTGGGATGGGCTTGGGTTGAGATTTGGGAACCTAGGATCGGGTTGGGATTTTAAGGAACTCGGCCCAACCCGGTCCTGTTTCACCCCTAGTGAGCGGTGAGCTTCTTCAACCTACAAACCTTCTCCATTATGGTATTACTTTTCTCTGACAATCACCGACGAAGACAGTGGAAACCTTGGCGACCATTGTTAACGCCGTTACTCTGCTCATCTTCCACCCTTCTAAAAAGCTTGAAAATAGAAAATTTTGGATGATTTCTAAGCAAATTGAACAAATTAGTGGGAAATCGACAAGAAATTTCTAGATTGGAAGAAATTGAAACTGAGCTATTTTTCCTTGCACGTCCAGTCCCCAGAAATAAACCAAAAAATATGATCCATACCTAGAAAATCTTTAATCTCTGAAATATGAAAATGCTCAAGATCTAAACCCACAACTACAAGAAGTTTAGGGGACTTCATTTGCAAGTCCAATTTAAGTGTTTGGTTGAGGATTGCCATGGTGGTTGCGGTGGGTGGGGAAGGTGTGAGATGCAAAGGGCGGAGGTTGAGAGGGTCGGAGGTGGGGTTGGCGTCGGGGATGGTGGCGAGCGGAGCTAGGCTGGTAATATTCCACCATTAAATCATTTCCTCTCCCTGTTTACTTGCGGGAAAAAAATATCAATTTTATAGAAACCAAAGGTTCAATTGCATAGCACTCCACCGTGATTATTAGAGAAGGGCGAGGACATGGAAGGAATAGAGGCCAAAAGAGAGGGCCTGGCCAATAAAGTTCCATAAGAAGGGGTTGTTGTTGTTTCAATTGCAGCAAAGAGTGGAAACCAAAACCTGCCCAAGTTCAAGACACGGCAATCCTAAACCGGCCACTCAGACGCATTTGCAGACCTCCATAACCCAGATAAGGGAGGGTCTCTTCATTCTTGAGAATATTTCCCCGTCACCAGTACCCGCTCCTCAAAACAATGTGCAAAAGACTCTGCCGCAACCATAATGCTTCCACAGTTGTACCTCTGGACATTGGCTGGCCACCCGCATCCTTCTCCCTGGTATGTTGTCCTCTTCGTCGTCGGATTCTGGTCTCTGATTTGCAGTGATTTCGGCAAAGATGATGTTCTTTGATTTGGGGAAGAAGAGATATTAGGTAAAGGGCATACTTGGTAGTTTGGGTTTTATGAGGGTATTTTCATATTTTAAAAAAATAATAACCCAGCTGATGTCAGCACTAAAGGTATATTCCCTAACAAAGGCTGACGGTAAGAGGTCCGGTTCTAATTGTCAGTAATGTAAGGGGTGTTTTGTTAATAGTGGCATCTCTAGAGGGTGGGACTGTAAATTTCCCTTAAATCATCTATCACTAATCACAAAATCAAGAAAAAACCAATCAAGCTGTGCACGTGGAGAACACTAACTTCATGGTTACCAACATCATCACAGGTCTGCCTTGTATTGCAGTGATAAAACAGTCCTGAAGTCTTCAACACAGATACAACATAAACTGCCATAGAAATCTCACATCCCTGAGGCTGTAGTTGATTAGCTGACCCCAATGTGACTCATAAGGGACCTCAATTGAACCACCCATTAAGTATCACTGGTCCATGAGGTAGCCTCTAATAGTCTAATACATCCATTAACTGTATGATGCAATTTTATTAGACATTAATATTTATGGAGGCCTATGCAAAAGCTAGGGAGGCCCACAAGGTGTTGGTGGCAGTCAAATGGGATGAAATTGACCTTTGTGTAGTTAATCATAGATTGGGCCTTTTATTTTTATGGGTTTCAATGTAATGCCTCTAATTATAAGCCAATAAAGTGGGGGTAAAGTATTGATATATGGCCGTCCCTAAGGGGGGTGAATCTATGACTCAAAAATTCTTTCCTTTTGTGTCCTTCAATCACTAAATAGCAATCCATGTTGGCATTCCACATAAAAAACACGCAGTCATGCATACCCCCAGCCTCTTATCATAGGCACTTCCAAGTGTGCACACCAATCCTGCAACACAAAAACACTCCAAATCCCAGCACTGAAATAATAAAGCAATCAAAACCAAAACAAATGAATTTTATGAGGTTCGGTAAAATGCCCATCCTCAGAGTAGTGCCTATAAGGGCTTTATATCTCTACTCAATGCACTACCAATGCTGCAACTACAAGTGGGAGCACTCACACCGAAGTTTTCCCAACATATAACTAAGAGGGCACACACAGTGCCAATACAGATGACAGCACCCACTAAATACCCTTATCAGATAATAACAATAAAGACGGGCTTATATCAATGCCCTCCAAATTTGCACAAGCTAGTATAGGTCTACCATATCAACTATTACCTAGCATACATACATGTATTCAGAAAATATATGGAAATAAATACAAGGATGGAAAGTGTTTACAATCCCTTGTCTGAGATGGCTGGTACTTTGAGATGTACTTGAGATTTCCCTAAGATGATTTTTTTTTCATTGGAACTATCAATTTCACCTTTACTGGAGTACTGGAGCTTTCAAGTGTACATTGCCATGGAGGGAACCACACAACCAACCATTCTTCCACTTTTCTTCTCTTTCCTTCACTGTCTCGCACTTACTTTCCTTTGCTTTCAATGCACAACCATTAACACATAACCACCATTAATAGAACCTACAAAGCTCTTTTGAGGTGAATACATTCAATGTACTTGAGCAAAGAGGGGGACCTTCCTGGATTATTTTTGTACCCTTCTTCTCACTTAACTCTCTTGTTTCTTATTGCAAGAAAGTACAGCACGAACAAAGGAGTAAAATCCATTTTGAATGAACTCAACCAGAAATCTAGGTAGAGGGTTATGCCCTTGCAAAGATCAGCTAAGATGCTTAGAGATGAAATCTTTGAACCTTATTATAAGATCCTGAGAAGCACTAAAACACGGAAGTGAGCCCAGCCTTCAGATCTGGATATCAGTGAATAGGGCTGATTCTTAGCCTTTGGATGAAGTCAGGGGCAGCTGGCACCATTTGCAGATGGAGATATAACTTCAGCCTTTAGATGCGCAATATTCGATGATTGGAATCACAAAAAAAGGTGGCTTGAGACCTTTCGACCCTTGATTGGCTTGATCGAGGATCTTTAATCCGAATCATCCAAATGTTTATAAAAATAAACTGCCATAATTTATCAAATGGAATCATTAAGGAGCCAAGCATGCACGTGCTCACTTGAGCTTGGAAATGATCTAGCATCTTATGGGTTCCCAAGAGCCCTACACGTAACCAATGGCTACTTGCACATAGGCATTTAAGGCTTTTGCTAGTCCACGCTTTTCGACTCTTGAGCTTCGTAGTCTGAGGATCCATCCCTCCAGATCCCAATCCAACAGCCTGACCAGGTCCTTTAGGAAAAAGCAAATGAATTGTGGAACTCCAACTGAGCTCCTCACACTAAATAATAGCACGTCTGGACGATAAGACTTGGAAATTTCAGAACCAAACCCCTGAAGGCATTAAATCACAAAGACTTTTCTTGGAAATATACTTAGTTGATTTTGGCTAACACCCTTGAGAGCTAGGGTTCCGCATGTAGGGGCCTTTGCCTACATGTCATTGTGCACACCAGGGCCTTGCCCATGCGTGCTGCGCATGCACAAGCCTGCACCTATGGGCTGCAAGGCCTAAGGGTGCTATGTCGCGTGCCGCAGCCATGTGCAATGGCTGCCTTCCAAGCGCAGCCAGCTCCACCATGTCATGAGGCACCATGCCACATCAACAAAAAATGAAATATATATTGCCACCACTTCCACCTCACCAGATGGAGCCCGCATGACCCTGTAAAGTGCGCAACACTTCACATGGGCATTTCATCAAACACTTTTAGAGCAACCGTACAAAAACAAACATAACTCTCTCATCCGGAGTCAAATTGAGATGATTCCAGTTGCATTGGATTCACGACTCAATGCTTTACAACTTTCCAAAAGAAACCATCTGCCAAACTGGTCGAGATGACCAAAATGCCCTTGAACATGGACTTTGTTAAAGTGCCACAATATGATATGATCTTCCACAACCAATCTTTCCAGTATAACCACAACACAAATACAACCTTCGACACTTACCTGAGCACTACCATGTTATTAGATGATTGTACACTACCACCTCATTATCCCCCTTTGGAGTTGTTGGAAACCCTCTTATCAACTGCCTGATAGTATAGACTCTGAGCACACTCCCCCCCATCTGCAAAACCTCCAAATTCTCCCGCAACCTGGAACAACTATCTCCCCATACAGTGATGAGGATTCTCACTCCCCCTTTTGACAACAAATACAAAGGGATGCTGATGGACCTACCCTGAGTCCCATATGGGAAAAAATCTACATTAAGTTGCTCCCTTGATCCTATGCACCTTAGTGCTTGGGAAGAATGACCAGTCCAACTTCTATCTAAGAAGGACAAACTGCTCCTTAGAAAATGGCTTAGTGAAGATATTTGTTGATTGCTTTGCTGTGGGGACAAACTTCAATCTCACTGCTTATTCTGTGACCTCTCTCAAGAAATGATAGATGGGAATGAGCTTGGTTCTTGAGTGCACCAGATTCCTTGAAATGTTGAAGGCACTGGTATAATCACAGTAGATCACCAAAGGGTTTTCCGTCTGTAATGGGAGAGGGACATTGAGTCCTGCTTCTTACTACGCCAAGCCACTAGGCTACTTCCCAAATAAAATGCACATCCAGTGGTGATCTTCTTGACATCCACATCTCCAACCCAATCTACATCTGAAAATGCTCATAAAGTGAAGTCCTTGGTCTTGGGATACCATAGGCCATACTCACAAGTTCCCTTCAAGTACCTGAAGATCCTCTTCACAGCTCTCACATGAGTCTCCTTGGGCCTAGCCTAAAACCTTGCTACCATACACATAGCATGCAAGATATCTGGCCTACTAGCTATCAAGTACAAGAGGCTTTCAATCATTGGCCTATAAATAATGTGGTTAACTGATGGTGCTGATGGTGATGCATCTTCTTTAGCCAACTTGCATCCAGTCATCATGGGTGTACCAAGAAGCTTGCAATCCTCCATAGTTAACTTCTTTACACTCCCTCACATACTTGGTCTGAGATATGAAAATTCCCCCTCAATTGATTGATCTGCAAACCAAAAAAATAGGAAAGCTCACCCAACATGGACATTTCAAACTCGTCCTGCGTCCTCTCCACAAAGTCCTTACATAGCTCATCCTTGTGGCCACAAAAAATGTCATTTACATACACCACGACCACAATTTGACTATCAACTGCTGATTTCGCATACAAGTTGCTATCTACCATTCCTTTCCTAAAGCCCAACTGACACAGGTGGTATCCAATCAAGAATACCATGCTTTGGAACCTGTTTCAAACCCTACAATGCCTTCCTCAATCTACAAACAAGTGTGGGGTCCTCACTAATTGAAATCCATCAGATTGCTCTGTTTAAACTTCTTCTTCTAAGTTGCCAATTCAGAATTGCAAACTTTACATCCATCCGATAGACTTTGAAACCCTTGTGCACACTAACAAAGCTAAGAACATCTTGATTGCTTCTAATCTGGCCACAGGAGCAAAAGTCTCCTCAAAATCAATACCCCCTACCTAAGCATATCCCTTACACACAAGCCTTGCCTTGTTTCTCACTAGTTGACCTTTTTCACTGAGTTTATTTCTGAAAGACCAAGTCCCACGTGTGATTTTTTTCAATCTCGTCAAGCTCTTCATTCATTAACTTCATATAACTATCATCCCTACTAGCCTCATCGACAAATTTTGGCTCAAATTGTGAAAGAAGTGAATAGGTGTTGGTCTTCATTCTTCTGGTCTGAACACTTGCAATGGGGTCACCTATGATCTTCTCATCTAGATGAGGCTTATCAACTCTGCTCTATCTTCTCTAATCATATGACTCTATATCAGCTTTTTCATCATTAGATCCATCCTTCCCCTTAAACTTATCCTCACCTTTGTCATTCACATTAGTGAGGTCTTAAAAAACAAAGGGTTCATTTCCTGAACTTGTGGGAATGTCTCTCTGTTCATTAAACTTGACATATGCACTTTACACAATTTTTCTTGAAATGGAGTGGCCTAATGAGATGCCCTCATCAACTTTATAATCAAATTTCCCCAAATCTGGATTTGTGTGATTAATGTAACACTTGCTACCAAAGACTTTGAAGTGTCATATTGTAGCCTTCTTACCAAACCATGGCTCATTGGGGTTTTTGCTCTTATGGGATCTCAACATGCAGTTGTTATAAATACATACTACAATCTGAATTATCTCTTCAGAATCTATTACACATGCCATTCTCTCTGCTACACTATTTTGTTGGGGTGAGGGGTTCTAGCAGCTGAGGTATGTCTTCTAATGCCATTATCATAACAATATTCTTTGAAGAATTCTGCCCAGCTGTACTCACCTCCTTTGTTAGATCCCCGACACTTGATTTTTCTTTCCCTGTCTTATTTTCAACTTGCTTTTTGAACTTGAATCTTTCTAAAGCCTCTGATTTGTGCTTCA
Organism: Macadamia integrifolia; assembly: GCF_013358625.1. Classification (NCBI taxonomy): domain Eukaryota; kingdom Viridiplantae; phylum Streptophyta; class Magnoliopsida; order Proteales; family Proteaceae; genus Macadamia; species Macadamia integrifolia. The sequence continues at coordinate 8,065,961 of NC_056564.1, read as the reverse complement.
AGAACATCACCCATGTCAACCTGGAGTGATCATCAATGAACAATATAACATACATCTCATGTGATGCTCTATGTCTTCCTAGAGACACAGTGCACTTCAATGGCAACTGGTGTGATACTCCTTTGACTTGAAGGATATTATTGTCTATTTTCCTTCTTGACATGATGCATGTATGGGGTTGGAGGGCTTCTTCAACATCGGTATATCCCTCATTGCCCATTTTAAGAAATCTTAGCAAGGTTGTCAAAATCAATATGCCCACATCTTCTGTGCCACATCCATGTTTCCTCCTTTACACTGACCATACATAAATAGTTGACTCTCAATCAAGGTGTAAATATTCCTTGAAGTTCTCTGACCTATAACCATCAGCTTCCCTATGCTTAATCTTCTAATTTTATAGCCTTGGTAGCATAGTTTTTAAGGCGCTGGTAAGGCTTGGCTCTAATGCGGTCTAGAGATGGTAAGGCAGTGCTTCACCTTACGTGAAGTGGGGCCTTATGGGTTTTTTTTTTTTTAAACACATTTTAAAATTACTTGATGAAGATTCCAAATATAGATTTTTTATTGGTAGGTGTATGATTTTGTTAACACTTGAGATGTATAGGATCAGCTTTACTCCACCAAAAATAACCAAAACAAACAAAACAAAAACACGATTCACAAACAAAGTTTGGATTTTGTCAAGGGTTTTAAGAAAGGGCTTTGAGAAGGAATCAAAGAACAAGGAAGAACCACTGATCTAGGCGACCATTTTGCTCCGGCAACGGTGAGCTTCATTCTACTTTGACAGGAGTAGAAATATAGTGGATGACCTTAGGGCTTAGGCACTCATTTGGCATCATAGAGGTAAATATAATAAATACTTGTGTTTTTTATGTCTTCTTTTCTTTATATTTATAATTTTGTTTCATAATTATGTATTTATATTATATGCTAATATGTTATGATGATTGATGATTGATGAAGATGAACTTAGTTTATTCACTTTATTGATTTGTTTTCTTGATAAATTCTTACATTGGTATGAAAATGGAGCTTTAATATTTATTAACATATGAGTAATAAGATTCAACTAGGATTTGAGTCAAATAGATTGGTTTATAAAAAAATTAAACAGGAATGCTTTAGTTAATAAGGTGACACTTTATGCCCACCTTATCGTTAAGGCGCTCCGAAAGACCCTCAAATGCTTCCGTCGCCTTACCGCCTTAAAAACTATGCTTGGTAGTTGAACACAGGCTCATGTCCTTTGCATGGTTCGAAATCTCGTCGAAATTTCATAATTTTGGTTTTTTTTTTTTTTTTGGCCAAACGAAATAAGGTCCGAAATAAAATTTGTACAAAATTTTGGTATCGTTTCGGTATCTCACCTGTCTCAGTACATTCCATGTCTTATAAATACCATATCTTGGTAGAAATTTTGGTATTTCGGTCGAAATTTTGACTGTATCGGTGGTTTCGGTTCCATTTGCATATTTTGAAGGAAAAACACTCCAACAAGCCTCTAATTAGCCACATCATCACACATTTTGACTTCCATTGGACTTCTACAAGATCTACACATTCAAAGCTTAGGAAAGGTAAAGTTTTTTCTCCAAAACCAGGTAAAATTTTCAAAACAGTTCGACTGTTGCTGCCAAACAAATGTGCAACTATAAAACAATGTCATGTCCTAATATTTTTGCATTTTTATGTTCTAAGCATGTTTATTAACCTTAAAATAAGTTACCCACCAAGTTTCAGGTCAAAATATGGTCGTTTGACCACCAAAACAAAAAAAAAACCATTTCAGCCAAAATTTCACCGAAACGAAATGAAATTTCAGTTTCTTAACCCACCGAAACGAAACGAAATTTTGAACCTTGGTCCTTTGTCACAAATCTGACTAATGCAAAGAAGGTTGTGCTTGAGTCCTCCAACATATACAACACTTTGGGATTTCACCTTCCCATTATTGAGACTCATAGTGCCCTTCCCAACTATTTTGCACCATCACTATTCCCAAACTTTATTGCACCACCTTCATATTTTTCAAGTCTCTCAAACCTCTTTTTGCCTCCAGTCATGTGGCTTAAGCAACCACTGTCAAGTATCTACTGTCCAGTCCACCAAGCAACTACAATGGAGCCATGGAGGCACGTTTGCATATCTTCCAGACCTGGGGAGGCATATCCGAGGTTAAGGTATCTAGAGTGTGTGAACCATGGGACATATCAGGTTGTTGTGATGGACTTTGAGTGTTTCTTCTCACATACCATGACATGGAAATTTTTGGTGATCGAGTCGAAGGAACAGTTTCGTCGACGGTAGCAATCTTCGTCATCTTTCGACCCCACCCGGAACTCTGTGTAATGACAAGAGTAGAATACTAGGAGGAAGGGAAAGGGACTCATGCTCATTTGCACCTTTGGGATTTGATGTGAACTTGTGGTTTGTGAAGCTAGTGATAGGACACTTGCACCTTTGATGTAATGTTCTGAAATTTAATAGTATTAAACGATTTTTCTCCATTTGTCATTTGCAATTGCATATTTTAATTGGTTTCTTTATATTTGGTATGTTAAAGTACTAAATCATGTGTAAAACAGGTAAGGTACGATGTGCATTGCCAACCTACGGTACGAAACCAAATGAACAATTTGAGTGTGTTTTTCAACAATCTAAAGGCTCCATTGTGCTTAGGAATGCTTAATTAGGGTCTCTGCCAATTTACAGCCCAAAATATGGCTGTTTGACCACCAAGAACCGACCCCTGTAGAGTTTCAACCAAAATTTGGTCGATACCCGAAATAATTCGGTTCCATCGCTCTCTCAATCCATGAAGAAAAAGTTTGAAATTAATGACCTTGATAACCTTAAATCTTTTCTAGGAACAAAAGTGGTTAGATCAAGGAAAGGAATAGTCTTGAACCAAAGGGTGCTGCTTCACTCTTGACATGCTAAAAAGCACTGGCATATTAGAAGAAACCATGTTACTTTCCAATAGAACAGAATCATCAGCTATGCAAGACAAAGGTGAATTGATCAAAGATGTGACTATGTACATCATCAGCTATGCAAGACAAAGGTGAATTGATCAAAGATGTGACTATGTATAGAGGTTTACAACTAAGGGAGCCCCTCAAATAACGGGGAGACCTAGGATGTAAAAGATCATAACATGAGTGATTCGGCAGATTTTAATTCCTATATATCCACTCATGTGGTACTTCATCATATGATTCATATAGGATCTTGAACCTTGCACATATGACAGACATTAGTTCTTCAAGGACTGGTAGATGCAGAATCCTCAAAGCCAAAAGAAAACGTCCCTATAGAAGAGCTTGATGTCCATAATAAAATCGTAAGCCCATTGAGGAAAAACAGCAAGTGATAGCAAAAGAAGAATAGAAGTTCGTTGATTAAAAGGGTACAGCCTCAATTGTTCAGGTACAGCAAGATGTGACCATGAATGGCAAGGAGGTAACCTCCATGTTTAAACATCCTCCAACTGAGTTTGTTATTCCTCACAAGTTTCAAGACACATATGGATCATTATAATTGGCCTAGTTTATAAGCCGTAAAGTGAGGGTAAAGTTAGCAGAAATTAGTAATTAAGTGTCTAGGTTAGATTAGGACAATTAATAGCTTTTAAGAATTATTAGATTAGGATATTTAATAGCTTTTAAGAATTCTGTCTTGAGTCTATTTATTTTAACTCAGCATATGAGAGTGGTTTGGACTATTGGGCGAACCTGTGGCACAACGGTTAAGTTGCACTATGCAACATGTTGGTCACATGTTCAAAACTTGGAAACAGCCTCTTCTGCGAAGCAGGGGAAAGGCTGCGTACACTTACCCCTCCCAGACCCTACAATAGCAGGAACCTCGTTCACTGGGTTGCTCTTTTTTTTATATGAGAGCGGTTTGGACATTGGAGTCCTTTTACGAGTCAATTCATAAATTTTTGAAGGTCTTTATATATGTAATACACCCCCCATCAATTAAGGATGATTTGAATATAGAATGTGAGTTTTTTTAAGAGCTTGGGTGTTGTTGAGCAATGCATACGGGATTTGGTATACCAAACCTGATTACCTATCAGGTGCGATCATACTCTCTTCTCTTCTACTATTCTTCTTATTCTCACTTCTTACTTCTCTTGATTCAACACCCAGTGGAACCCTCTTTCTGGATCAATATCAGATTGCTAAATTTGGTCATCTTCCTTCTTCAATTTTGTTTCATCCAATATTTGTTCCCGCTCTGTCCAATTAATATAGATCCTGGTATACTTGTAGTTCTTGTTTCTAGAATATTGTCTAGAACCCTGAACTACATAACTTTAGGTGCGCTAGTATGTTCAGAGACCACCAGACGTGCGGTATATCCATGGTGGTCTAGAATCATTTAAGCTTTGCACTATCCAAGAAATCAATCAAAATTAATACATTTGGATGTTTAAAGCAAATCCACAGTATCACCCACATATCCTTGGCCACTGATATTTAGCTCTCCAGGTATCTGCTTAACCAAAACAGAGTTCTTTGATCTGCAGGGCCGACTCATAAATTAGGACAGCCCAAGAATTAAGATGGTATAGGATGAAAAAATCTCCATACGCCTTAACCTTCGATGATAATAACTTTTTCTCCACCTCTCCCACTCCATTTGGATCTGGAAAACCTTGTTAACAAGTTTTTATAATCAAATTACACAACAAGCAACACCCTTAAAAGAAAACATCAACTATACCATATAGGCATATTGACCTTTCCCTTCTTTACTTTCCATTTCTTTTATTATTGTGTTCACCACCACTGTGGCCTAATTCCCGTGATGGATAACCATGTTCATATTGGTGAATCCCAAAAGAAAAATGCAGGATTTTATTTTTCTCAATTCATTTTAGGTTTTCTTCCCCAGATTCATTTCATCCAAACAAGAAAAAAAGACTCAGTGTCATCACCATCACCATCACCATCACTACAAACATTATAAGTTGATTATTTTGAATCTGATTTGTTAGTAACACATCATAGCCATCATCATATTTAGATGAAAATGACTAGAAGACATAATACTGGTTGTTGGGCGAGAGGAGGAAGTGATCAAGAAATTGGAGATGGAGAACCGAAAAGCTGCAGAAAAACTGTGGACACTCACATGCCATGGGATCATGCAAGAAAATTATCTCCTAAAATGGGAAAACCCATAAAATGTTTCTGAAGGAAAAAAAAAAGGAAATGATCTTGAGACACAATAAAAAAACATAGCTACCGACTGTAACTTCAACACCTCACAATTAAGAGGTCGTGAGTTTAACTCTCCCTGGGGCCCAAAAAAAAAAAAAAAACATTGCTACCGACTGAGGCAAGAGATATTAAACCAAAACTCATGCCCTGTGCAAGACAGTGATGGGAGAGCAAAGCAAGGAATACAGTCCTATAAATGGTAAAGATAGGGGAAAGCATGGAAAAGTTCTAGAGAAGCTTGCTAATCCCATACGATAATGAATTTTTCTTTATCTTTTTCCTTGGGAGGTTAAGAATTAAGAAACCGATTTCTGTCTCCTTTATGGTTGGCAACGACTACTTTACTTTGCAACATTAACAAAAAATTCATACTTAAATATACAAAGTATGAAGCAAGTGTTAGGTGATCAAGTACGTACTCATGTAATACCTCATGTCCAAATTTGAGCGGTGCATTGCTTCCTGCATACTTGCTGTCATATCCATGGAGTCTATGTCAACAATGGCATTTTGTAAGTTGTCACTGTGGAAATCTGCTACCATTTTCTCTTTCCCAAGATAGTTGACATCCGCATGAGCAAAAAATCCCTCCAAATCTGCAGCTTTTTTTCCACCCTAGCCAACCATATAACATTCATTATTCATGGTTAAGAGAGTGACTGAAACACAAGTGGTCTCATCTTTAAAATTAAACAATGAATAAAAGGCAATAAATTAAACATCGGAAAAAGGGGTGGGGGGATCTACCTTTCCTAACTGACAGATAAGCACAATGAGAAATAAGAATTTCTTTCACTAAGGCTGGGTTTGGTTGCTGTCTCAGGTAATAAAAAAAGAAAAGAAATGACAAAATTTCCTTCGCTGCTTGTTTGGTTGCGTCAAGAAAATCATGAGAAAACATGACAAAAATATGCATTGTTGTTTGACTTTCCATGGATTTTAGTTGATCATTTCCCACCTTAAAAGAGCAATAGATGAATTTAGGTATGACCATGGTTTAAAGTATCGGTGCATATCGTACCGCATTGGCCGATCCGTATCCGTATCGGTATCGGTCGGCACCCGACATGATACCCACCAATACAATACATGTATTTTAAAAAATATATGTATCGAAGCATATCATACCATATCTAATACTCTCTAATACTCATTGATACGTACCAGTACTCTCGATACGTACAAATTGAGCCCAGAACGATTGAATTACATATGTATTGGTTCGTATACTCACCGATACGTATCTACAGAACCCATATCACTTTCGAAACAAAGTTTGTTCTCCTCGATGGAAATTCTTAGGTTTCCAAAATTTGAAGCACAATTGCACTCCCAACAGATTTTACAATCTTGATTTACCGTTCTTTCATATCCTCCTTGTCACGAATTATAGCATCCTCATGTTGATCATCTCCTTCAGTTTACATATGCAGAGTCCTTGCAGCCAGATAAGTGTCTTTCATTTTATTTCCCAATTCCATTTAATTCTTAATTTCTATAAGAATCATCATGACAACAGGTGTCAGCATTTCCATGTAATGTTGTTTGTCCCTGCAGCAAGCCAAGTGGATTGATCCTTCTACAAAATTAAACGTTGTATCCCAAGTTACTGCCATCCCTTTTGCAGTGTTCTAGTAGTATTTTTTGTAAGAAGCCAGATGGCAAGATTAAACAATTAAGTTTGGTTTACTTCTTTTTTTTTTTGCTATGTTCGAGTATATTTAGGTATAACAAACTAAAACATTGCATCTGACATGAATTGTTGCATCAATTTGTTCATAGATTTTAAAATTTCTTAGAAAGTTTGAAAATAGAATATTACTACATGTAAGAAACCTCATCCTTTTGAACGATTTAAGTTGAATAAACTTGTCTCTAAGTATGATGTTCTCCATTTTAGTGTTTATGCATGATACATGTTATATATAGTTTTTTTTTTAATGCAAAACTCTACAAAAATGTGTTCCCTGTACATTATGTGCATATCTTTAACATATCTCCAATAAGATACGATACCCTCCAATACATATCCTGAATTTAGCCGACTGATACCGATAATTTAATCCTTGGGTGTGACCATTTTTTCCTCAAGAGTTTCTTTTCCTTGTGTTTTCTCGCATAATGGGTGAGACACAAAACTAGGGATAACTTTTCTGAAAAAATAGTTACTTTTTTCCCCTAGTTTTTCCTCCAATACTGCAACCAAACAATCACATCTCCAGATTTTCTTTTCCCCATATCATGAAGGAAAGGAACCAAACACAGCAACCTTTATAATTGAATACTAATCTGAATTACTAAATCTTTTCTCATCATACTTGAATTCTGCATGCTGTCAGCTTCCACGATCCAATAAAAATGTTTAGAAGAGTTCTTCATTTCTTCAACATTCACAGGCCATTGATTTTGAACATCCTCAGACTTTAAGCAATACCAAAGGAGCTCCTAGAGCACACTAATGTCATTAATTTGGACTGAAAACCACCATTAGGGTAACAATTACTCTATAAAGACTATCCACAAGTACTCCTCTTATATTAGAAATGAAACAGAGAGAAAAGAGGGCCACAGCGAAGTAACTACTTATATTAGATGGGCCTAAATTTCTTCATCGTAAGAAAGGTGGCCAACCCCCCCCCCCCTTTTTTTTCTATTTAACACATTATACATCATTTCACTAACACAGAACATAATACATACATCTTGCATACTGATACTTTTTAGGTAATATTATAGAGTCTCTAATGTTCCTTATATTCAAGGTATACCACAAAGATGCCTCAAGCCCACATAATGACTTAAAGTGCAGTGTTAAATGCTGTTTTGTGAGAACATGGCATCCAAGTTTTGAAGCCAATAAAGTAGCACTCCTCTTCTACCAAAAAAAAAAAAAAAAAAATAGCACTCCTCACAGGAACCCATCAACTAGCACTGTTATCAGATAATTTCTTTCTAAATTGCAAATGTTTTTTCAACCTACAGCCAGGATGTCAGCCAAAACAAGCAATTCACTTGAGTTTGAAATCCAAAAATGTACATTTACACAATGCATCACTTTGAACCCTAATGGTGGCAACACCCAACAAGCCATGAACTCTGTGGTGCAAATGTCAGTTGATCAACAAGCAAGGATTAACACAGAGGGAAACTCCATGACAAGTTGCCAAATACCTTGGTGCCTCCAGCAGATGCTCTTGAATCACCAGTGTCCCGTTCAAGGCTGTCTACCTTTGAAGATCCAGATCTAGCTGACGTAACCTCAGAGGGACTCAAAGATGTATCAATCTCTATAACTGAACTGTTGACAGGTGACACAGAAACAGGTCTAGCTATGTGCTTCTGCCTCCCATCCAGGGACTGGAATGCAATGACCTGGATTCTTCCGACCTAAAATAAAATTTAAATGTTCAAATCACGATGAGACATACTTAATTACACCATTAAGTTCAGAGAAAGTTTTAAATTTTGATCCAGACCTTGAGCGCATCTTCACTGAAACATGAAAATATGAGCCCAATAAACCCAGTATCTAGAAGTTGATACATGGACTGAGTCCGCACATCTGCAGAAGGTAGAATGCAGAGACAAGACAATTTCCATGTCAATGAAACAATGATATTGTTAACTAAGGAAAAACTTTAACAAAAAAAAATATGGAAAAAGAATAAAACATATTTAGCCACAAAAAATGTTAGGCATAGATCTTCTTTTACCTTATTCGGAAAAAAATGTTAGGCAATGCAATTAGTCATGTTCAGCTATTTTAAAGAGACTAGTTGTCAGCTCAAATCTTCTTCTCTTACTCCATCTTATTTGTTCTAGCGCAGTTTAGTAAGTATTTTACTCATGCCTTAACAACAAAGTCCTAATCTAAGTAGGTCATTCTTTATTTGAAGTTTAGTCAATGTAAAAGGGGGCTGCAATGAACCACTCTAGCCAGAAAAGAAATTTTTCAATCATTAAATTTAAAAAAAAAAAAAAAAAAAAAAAAAAAAAAAAAAAAAAAAAAGAAAATAAAGTTCACAACCAATGCTTATGAATGCTTCTTTCCAATCCAGATCAGACAATGAGACAATATACTATATTACAACGGTAAACATGTAATAACTAGACAGCCTAACCCTTCTCGCTCATGTATGTAGGAACCAAAATTATAAAGTCAACTACAGTGCTCAGTTTCTGTAAGTATGATCCCATACCTTTCTTGTTTTCCTTGTTAGCCTATTTCCTCTATATTTTCCCAGTTTCTAAACTTTTTAATGTGCTAGGTGTTGGAAGAGTGTTTCTTAGCACCAGAAAATCAATAAATACCTACAGCCATGTAGAATAACATATAAAGAGATCCCATTGTTGTGCAAATATACAGAAACAACTTCAAGAATGATAAGCAAAGGTTAACAGAAAATAAGAATCTCCAATCTTCCTTACCAACATGGGACGGAAGAACTGTAATGTGCGGATGTGAATGGTACCACCCAATCACTCTTGTTGTTCTTCCTGTAGCCAGTGTCATTCTGTGCTATAAGATTAAGATAAACAACCACAAAACCTACCAACTAGCCTCAAGTATTAAATTTGCAGTTAATATAGAAAATTGACCAGCACACATAAAGTAAGCGGATAAAAAGAAAGTCAAGGATATCTCGGCCTGAGCTGATGCTGCAGCCAATTGCTCAGGATTTGTCTCTACTCGGTCTTTTCGTCGATCAGACCGTGTTTGAGGTGATGCTCCCCAGATTAGTGCAGTGGCACTCCCATTGTTGTACTGAATAATTCCAACATCAGAACCAAAGTAAAAGACGGAGAATAACCAAATTGATAGCACTATTTATCTTTCATGTTGAATTATTTCTAACTTGATAGAGGCCTCACACAAACTCAAGAAAATCAAAATTCACTTAAGATGTAATAATTGACCAAGAAAAGCAGTAAATGTTCGACAATCTTTCACAAGCTAGATTCAGTGATCCTGTAAAACCCAAGCAATGTGATATCCTTGAGGAAACTTATCACATATTACATTACTTACAAACTAAAGAAAAGGAGAAAAAAATCCCACTGAGAGTAAAAAGGAGGCATAAAAGGGTTGACTTTTGTTCTCCAATGCTGAGTCTGAATGATCACGATTTTCAGTGGACACCTGAAACACAGTATTAATGGTAATGCTGAAGGAAACATATTTAGTTCACTAAAGCTAATGAAGTTCACATGAAATAAGAACTTTTACACCTCTGCGATCGTTCACCTCTGCCTCGGCCTGGAATTACATCTGCTCGAAAAGTCCCCTCGTGCCATGGCACGAGATTATCTGGTTCAAAGGCCACATCCCTCACTACAACTTCACAGCTTGGGGTGCAATCTCCAACTGTCTCCCCACCTAGTCCTTCCTCATCTTCACGCACATCCAGGTCCCCCCCCCCACTTGTTGTCTCTACTGGAACGGCTCTGAAGATGCAACCATATATTCTTTTCCTACCCCTTCTCCTCCTCCATCTGGAAAAGAGTTCTCAAATCCTACTGGCCCTCCAGCAAAAGAATCCCTCCTTTGGATAGAGAATGGATCTAGATCGACATGACTTTTGGAGGTCATTCTATTTAAGACACAATTGGAAGCTAGCATTTGGTGCCACAGTTAGTCATATTTGGATGGAGTGCAATCTCCGTAGATGGACTTCCAGCACCCCATCCTTCGATAAGATTTGGAAATCCATCTATTTTGATGTCAGCTCCAAGATCACAGTTGCCTTCATCATCGTCCTATCTGCGATTCCCCTAGGAACAAGTGTATAGTTTCTTCTTGGGGTCTTTCTCCATCTATCATCTCCCCCCAATTGATGTATCCCGTCTTAGTTGGGCCTTCTACCCCCTTGTTGCGCTGCCTCCCCTGAGGTCTGGTCCTTTGGGCTCGCCCCTTGTATATTCTCTCTTCTTATTTATGAAATTATTTATTAACAAAAAAAAAAAAAAAAAACTTTTACACCCACTCAAAAGAAGACCCATAAATTAATTGATAGAAAGATAAGGACTTGTTACCCTCAAAGAGAAACAACCAATACAAGTAGTCCTATTCCCACCACAAATAACATCTGCTAATTCTAGTACAACACCCATCTAATTCACATTTCACACCTAAATAAATAAAAAAGTGATGGAAAATTTTTTTAAAAAAATTAATAAATAATGTTCTATCAATTTTGCGGATCCAAGTCATGAGAATTTTCCTATCTATTTACACATGGACTCTGCTCAGATAGACAAGTGCCCAATGCCATTACATAGGTTGATTACATGAAATCCTATTCGGCCATTCCAAATCAAATGAGAAAACGAAATTGCATTAATAGAGAATTGCAGAACAGTCCGCACACGGAATTGCAGAGAAACAAAGCATGAGAATCGACGACAGCCAATATGCCAAATTAGCTCAACTCTGCTCAACCATCCACCAAAAAACCCATGAAAGCTTAATAACTCTTTATAGTATATTCCAAACAGGAAACAACCACAGGCGTATGCACAAGCAATACCTAAACACTCAAAATTCAGCTCAGTTCATATTTAGCAATATAAATACCACTTCTCAGGAAACTCCACAAAAGATTGCACGAGTCAATAAAACCCCAAAGCCACATAAGGAGACCCATTTCCAATAGAACTCCTCAAATGATCCTACCAAACAAAACCCAATATCTCCCTATCCCATCCGAAGACTCCAATAAACGAAAGAGAACAGGAGAAATCAAGATTGAATCAAATTTATCAAGACCCACCTGAATGTCTCCAAGGAGAAGACCCATGATCTCTTCCGTCTCCGTAGACAATGCGTGGGTGAGGCAAGTTAACCAGACATCCTCCGACATTTTCACGTTTGTTAGAGACATTTTCCTTTTCTTTTTCCCTCTTTCAAGCTTCCAACGTTTTCCCCGAAACCTGAAGAGGGGACTGAAACGAAACCCAGATTCTTAAGATCTTCGGAGGTCCCTTCCTCTATACTCTGTATAGCAAGAAGCAAGATTTTGGAAGGAAGGTGGGTTGGGCAACTGGATCTGAGACTCAGAGAAACGAAAAACCCCTCGTCTGCTTGATGTTATGAGACTCGTAACAGTATAACAAAATGGTAACGAGGCATATAATCTGTTCGATTGGTCGATTTCGATGATGATCTTACGAAATCTAACGGTTTAAAAGCCATGTATCAATATGGATATATTAGCGGTGCTTTCTCCATGGAAGGTGATGATTACGTCAGCGAGCATTTGTGCAGATGCACCTTTTTTTTTTTTTTTTTTTGGCAAATAAATGCACCTGTAATGTGAAAAAGGGTCATTTTGGCTAATAAAAATTCTCACCAAAAAAAAATAAAAAATTAGGACAAAGGATCGCTACCTGGTGGAGGACCAATGAGAGAGTGTTGGGACATAACATGAATAAGATTTTTTTATTTTGATTAATAATTTTTTATATTCATGTGTCTACTAGCAAGGCCCACAAGGCTAGGCACGTTTCTCTTTTTCTTAAAAATGAGGGAGGGGAATTGATGCACCAGCAAGGGGGCAAATGAGAATGCACACTGTGGGATCTAATAAGGGTGGGATATTTTATTTAACGAGAGGTGGGGTATTCATTTCACCTTTTTCATGTATAGCACTGGTGCCACTGCCACATAGTTTAATAGTCTTTTCCCCTAAAAATTAGGTTCACGATTTACTTTTCTTTCTTTAGGGAAAAGGTTCATTGAGCTTGAGATGTATTGCACGCTCTCACACATGGGATTATTATATTATTTTTTTAAATGATTGAAAAAATCATTATGAACCTTGCTTGCTCACAAAACCCTCTCCCTTTCTTTAATAGTTATTGGTGTCATTGACTCAGCTGATTGTGATGTTTTATAAAATAATATGATAGATCCGAGTCATCCACTTTTATAATTATTCTATCAAAATTGTCTTTTTTTTTTTGTTAAGGGGTTAAATGATAACCATTAAACTTTCACTAAAAGCATACGTTGCTCACCAACTATGCTATCCCTTTTTATTTTTTTTATTTTTATAGAAAATATACTTATATTGAAGTAGGAATAATATTTACAACAATAGTAGAAGATGGATAGAAGATGGATCTTGCCCGTCTTCAATTCTCTATATCAACATGATCCTAGTACATTTTCAAAATTCAACGATTATGGAATAATGATGCCTTTGAGGGATTAAATGGATTTGAATTTCAGAAAACTTTCACTATCACTGGATTTTGAAAATATACACGCATTGCATGCAAGGAAAGAATTGGACTAGAAATAGAAATGAGCCAATTATATAGAAGACTACGTACCCGCAACATTTGAATCAAAGATAAGGGAATATGCCAGGGAGAAATGCTATCCCAAATAACAAAAAACTAGTTAGAGAACCAGAAGAGGCTAGAGCATCGGCTACATTGTTGCCTTGTTTGTAAGCAAGAATTGAAAAAATTGACTATTCCAACATAGAGTTGAGAAAGAACAATTTTTTTTTCTTTCTAGAACAAAGGGAAAGTACATATTAATAATAGCAAAAGTATTTATACACATGCATGACATACATGAGATGCAAAAATATATATGGGAATGTTAAACTAAATAAGACTGAAATTAGATATGTGACTAAACACGATCATATCTTCTCTATCTAACTGTCAGAATGTACATAATCATCTATCTATATGGCAGAATATGTGTCTTATGATGTTTAGAAATATAATATTATATTATTGTGATGATAATATTTCATCCTTTTTTTCAGGGTGGGGGGATGAGGTACTCCAAGTCATCGGGCAAAGTATGATAGCATCTCTATGTTTCTCTCTCTGCTTCTCACATGAAATAACTCCATTGCCCTCCAATATATACTATTTTGTCATACCTCATTAATACGGTCCTCTATTCCGCTTGTTGGGAAACCCCTTTTTGTAAAAAAACCCTTAAACCATAGTTATTAGGTGATTGAAGGATATGTCCGAATCCTGTACCTTGTTCCTAAGCAGTGATGCAAGTATGGCATTGTCGCTCCGAAGCCACCCAAAGCATATCATAATTTTTAGGGCTTAGGTTGGGCTATTCAGCTTGCGGGGTGAGCTAGGGTTGGGCTTTTGTAGGCACAAGATCTGGCCGAACTGAGGCTAGGCTTAAGGCCGTGGGTTCAGCCCGCCTTCTAGTTTTCATATGCATATAAAATGGGTGCAAGATAAGGGCTAAAGGTTAATAATTGACTATCATAATTGATGTATAATAATACAACATTGATTTACATATAGCAAACATTATTGTCACAAAGGGCGTGTTAATTTTTTAAATCCCACGGGGTCTGATCAATCATGTGGATAGATGATGTGTCTATTATGATGGTTGGATAGGAAAGATAAAGTTTCGATTAGTCACCTGTCAAATTTAAGAGTCTCGTGAGAACCTAGCAATGTCCCAGCTTGTGTTTGCCCCTCTCCTCCCTTCTAGTGAAAATACCCTTCTACCTTCCCATGTTCCCCCTTCTCATGTGCATGTTGCTTGCCAACCTACCCGGAGCGAGCAGTGTTCCTATCCCTTCTCTTTCAATAAAATATCATTTTTTATTGGTATACATCCCATGTATATTATGTATTTGTATCATCAACCCTCTAACAATATTGTGTAGTCTTTCAACTAAGAACATAAATAGACGGCTTCAATAGAATAAACTATTAGAATAGATGGTTCAAATCTTTTTGCACCTTACGTAAATGTCACAATACGTGTGACACCAATAACTACCCCAAACATATACACATGTGTAGGTAAAAAAATATTTCTCATTGTTATTATTACTGAAAAACAACGCTACCTAGCCTAGGGTCATCGATTTAGGAATCGGGATCGTATTATAAAATTGATACACATTTCAGTATCACAGGTAACTAATCACAGTATGATACTGTCATAGATCAGGAGTATTAGTCAAAAAGTGGTTTATCTTTAAATTTGCACCTGATACTAACCTAATGCGGGCTGATACCAGCTGATCTGGATCAATATATATCCGTAATGATCAATATTGATATCCATACCTAAAACCATGCATAGGGGTAGGAGAGAGGGGAATAAAAACACTATGTGAGAGGGCTATAATACACGGGCATTGTGGAGAAGAAAGAGAGGAAAATCAGCTAGGGAACAAAAAAATTTATTCCGTTAATGAACATAATCAGATTCAATCAAGGAGATCACCACACTGATCTCTCTTATAATTGTTGGCATTCGGGTTTGATGGACACACATATCCAACAATAATATGACCCCTCAACAAAACAAAACAAAACAAAAAAAGCTCCTCTATTAGAAGCATGCATCGCTGAGTCTAAACCACTCATCTCTCATATTAACTTGGAAACAAACACCAAATGAGAAGGAAAAACAGTAAAAGGGAATCAGCTAATCATTTCTCAAATCTAGTTGGTTGGGTTCTTTGGGTTGATGGGATTGTTATGATCAGTACTGTTCATCCCCAATGTGCTCTTCACTGCATCAGCTGCTCCTTGTGCCATGTTCTTCACTTGCATCCCAGTCTGCAACAACACTATTATTATTAAAAGGGTTGGATTGGATGATAATAATAGCCCTAGTTAAATCTGATTTCATGGGTTATCAGGTTTATAAGTAGTACCTGTTGAAGCAAACCAGATGCTTGGTCCTTGGTTTGGTCCATAGATTCTTGGCCACTCTGAGCAGTTTCAGACGTCTTACCCATGGCATTTTGGGCAGTACCAGAAGCACTGTTCATCATCTGGTCCTTCTTAACCTGTTAAAATCCAAGAGGTACATGATTAAACAACATACAAGGAATTAGTATTAATAATCCATGCCATGCATAAGAAGATGGTGATCAAGTAGTACCTGAGCCTGACCGACGGCCTCACCAGCTTGGGATTTAAGGTTCTGAGCCTGGGACGACATCTTCTTCTTCTTCTTCTTCTTCTTAGGAGTCTGAGTTTTCAAACAAAAGCTTTAGGTATGCTTTGGTGTGTTGGAACCATGTTGCCATGGAAGGGGAATTTATAACATCCTTGGGTGGGTCCCTCGTATGAAAACTGTCCTAACACGTGACCAAAATGGTTAGGAAAAAATGTTTGGATCCTCTTGACCAGGGGTTTGTGGATGCACCTTCAAGGTAGGAGTAGTAGAAGGAATTGGTCAGTGTGGAATACTGGAATAAGATGCCCTCTTGATCTGCTCCAGCCTTTTATCAATAGGAGTAGAAGGAATTGGTCAATGAGTAAGATGCCCTCTTGCTATACTCCAGCCTTCTATCTTTAGCTTAGGGTGTTACTTGATTTGGTTCTGATTTAAATGGTTAAATTAGTTTTAATTGATAAAAATCAAAATCAAACCGTTTATTAATCAGTACTAAATATTGAGCGGCATGCATATGATCATTCAACATACTTTGGAACCTTGATATAATTTCTCCATTGCGAGTTCTAAAGATTCCTCCAACATCTACATGACTAGGGGATCCAAGATTAAGACATCAACAAAAATGATGGAAGGTAGTCTCACACATAATCTTTGTTGGAATTTTATATGCTTTTAAAATGATGATTAAAAATAATAGTTTTATTTCATAAAAAGTTTGTTAAAGTATTTTTTTTTTTTTTTTTTAATAGGCATCTAAGTAACCAATATGTGTATGACTACTAGAAGAAATATTTGAATGTTTAATAAATATGTCTTGTGGGTAAAGACAGTGTTTGGATTGGTGGTGTCTTTACCTCTCTAATATATAGAGAGGATGTTTAGTCCATTTCTTTAACAATTTTGTGGGATAATCTCAAATATTATTTTCTCTTGATTTTTATATTCATGGTTTTGTTATGCCCAATTGAGCACAATTTTTAGTGTCCTTCAGTGGTGAATCAATGAACGCAGTACTATTAGTATAGTCTTAAGAAGTGTTCGTTTTATCTTGAAGGTTGATTCTCAAGAACCTAATTTGTACCAGAGGTATATTTACAATCTTAAATACAATAAGTCAACAACCATCTGGCATGATTCAACCCTATTAATTTCCTAATTTTTTTCATGGTTTTTCAAGTTCGTAGTATTGTTTATGATGCTCGTCTTGTTGCCATCAACCTCAATCTATCTATGGTTCATATAAGCAATCCATTTTTTTTTTTTTTTTATAGAAATATAAACAATCCATTCCCTTGTAGCATGTGTTATCACGTATGGAAACATGGTTTTCTATTTACCAAATTACAAAAATGCCATATGAAGTTTTTTTTTTTTTTTTTGGGGGCGGTGGGGGGGGTTGTGGGTGGGTAAATATGCGTTACCCAACAAGAAGAGTGGAATAAGCCATTGATTGGGCTGGAGCCACTGGAAACCCTAGTGCGACCCAGACCTGGACATGCCCAGCCCAAAACTAGTGCTCCAGAGTAAAGCACTAAATAACGATCACATAGGATCCAGAAAGGTTGGATCAGACACCGCCGATGAGTGTGTCGTAGACGTTGGTCTGAATCCTCTTCAATGATTTTTTCTTTTAATTTTCTTCCAATTTTTCACATGCATGTAGTCTAACACCCGAGTGCTTGCAGCCACAACCCTCAGGTGATCGACATGCAATTCCAAGCATGTGAGAGATTGAAAAGTCATTAAAGAGGATCCCAATACCATAGACGCAAAGTGTCAAAATTGATTGGATCAAATTGAAATTAGCTGATAGAATTCTTTAACGGTACGGTATTGATTTTGATTTTTAGAACAATTAGAAGATCGAAATTGATAATTGGATGGACCAATAAGACAGGTCGTTTGAACCAAAATAAAAAAAAAAAAAATTAATGGAAATGTAATCAAGATTTTTAGTAATTTTACTTTCTTACCCTTTTAGTACAACACGTTTTTCCTTTTCAATGAGAATAAATCATGTCATTCCACATAAAAACTGCATTAAATACCTTTCAACATTTTGAAACCATTATTTAACCCACATTCACGGTACCTGGGACGGTGCACCTATCCATACAATCTTCAATTCATACTAATCATCTAATCCACGGAATAAGGAATAAGATAAAGGATAATTAAAATAAAGTTACTACTTATTTCATCACTTAAGTGACAAGAAAATTATCCCCAAATTTAATGTTCATCAAATTTTAAGCATGAAATTCCCCACGAACTAGACCCAGGCTGGATGCGCCTAGGCTATGGTTTTTGTCAATGTCTGTCCATTTCTTTTTGTGGACTGGGTTTTCAGGTGGTGAGACCAAAAGGGGTGTCCAGACTCGGGTTGAGTATAAAGGCTTCCTTTTTCCAAACAAGGTTTACTATATATACTTTTTCCATCGACCTTAGTTATTTGAGTTACGATTGAGCTCAAAGTGCGACGGATCATTAAGTCTTTCCCGTCTAATCTCAGGATTAAATCTTCAGAATTGAAATGCTTAATGCAATCGGTATTTTCTTTACTCCGTGGTTGGCATCATTAGCTTAAGCGCCCCTAGCTTTTTGGCTATAAGTCGAGCAAGCCACAGTGGTCTACAAGCATCTTTACTTGGGCCAATTGTGCACAGTAGTTTTTCAGCGGACTGAGACTAGGAGAAAGAAACGATGGGGGTCGACCTTGCATGGAACTTCTGGACTGTGTGTGGACATACATTTTTACATTTTTTATTTATTTTTTATACATGAAAAATCAAGGCCATGCCGATGATAGACTGATAATCAAGTGACCGATAATGACCCAATATATTGGACCGTTAAAAGAAATTGATAATGGATTGGTCCGAATTGATTTCGTTTTGATTCTTGTAGACTACATTTTATTACTTCGTTTTTTATCTGATCCAATAAAACTGAAAAGCCAATCGAAATCAAACTAAACACCTTTAAGAAACACCCGACAATGCCAAAACGCACCCATAAGAGAGAACAGTACTACAAGAACCTATGGATTGAAGAGAGAGAGAGAAGGGGGGGGGGGCGGAAACACCCCTTATTTATTAATATTTATTTGGTTAAAAAAAAATCCTTATTTCAAATAGAGAAGAATGATTTGACTCTTAATGTTTGAAAAATAAAAAAGAATAAAAAATTTGTGACGGTGGATCCTATATGCCCTTATTTATTAATATTTATTTGATTAAAAAAAATTCCTTATTTCAAATAGAGGAGAATGATTTAGTCCCGTTTGTTTGACAAATAAAAAAATGTGAGAAACTTGTGAAGGTAAGTCTCACATGTTGTATGTTGAATTGACAAGAAAAGGAAAGAGAAATAAATGAAATAATGGAATATGTATTTTTTTTGTGGGATCAACGAAATGAAAGTGAGGTGGAATTCTAAGGAAAAGAGAGGAAATGGTAGGAGAGAGTAGACAACAATGGTTGGACTTTGGAAGGGGTGGGAAAAGTTAACTGTCACATCACTTGACAATAATTATTGCATTAAATGATCTTGCTCGACAAGTTTTTCACATTTTTTTATATTTTTCACTTTTCTCCATCAAACAAATCGGACTTTTTTGTCTGAATGATACATATAAATACATGTTTTGGTGTAACGAACATGGGCAATAGGTTTGCCCATCCAAGCCTTTTATAATTACCCCATTAATCGTGGCTGTGAAAAAGCCTTCCTTTTTGCTGCCCACGAAATTAAGTGATTCTTGCCTTCGAATAACTCCTGATAGCTCCTCTTGTTGACAACACAAGGTAAGACAAGATATTAAAACAAGAAAGAGAAGCAACTACTCTAAAGCAAGAAGGCTAAAGCAGCTAGTCTGAAGACGACAATTGCTGCCCATTGCTTACGACTAAAGATTCCCCTGGGCAGCTTGGGCCTACCTGGTGACACACACCGATATCTTGCTTCCCAGTCTAACCTGAGTAATTGAAAACAAGTAACTCCATGAGGGACTCACCTTTACTCTAATGAGGGCTGACAGCTCCCCTATACAAGTAAGTAAAGGCCTCACATTTCCTAGCGTGATATGGTTTTTTGGTTGCCCCCTTTGCTTTATGTCTAAGGGTGCTTGCCTTATTTAGGGTAGCCGTCAAACAAACAGGGCCAAATTATTCCTTCTTGGCAAACTAGGAGAATGAATTACCATATTTCATTTGTTGGGTAGAACTAAATTCAAAACTAAGTAGTGTAATTATATTAAGGGTAATTTACAGCGCCACCCCTAGAGAATGTCATAATTATAAGAATATCCCATCTGTTTCACCAAATTAGACTCAGACCCCCTACCGTCAATCACTGTTAAGGAATATATCTTATTTTCTGATGTCAGTAATTATATTTTATTTTAAATACTAAAATGCCCTTATGAAATACGAAGTACCAAAAATACCCTTGCAATAAGGTAATATTTCTTTCACATAAATCGTAATTGTTGAACCACCGATGATTGGCAGTGACAGTGGCAACGGCACCGGGCGGACGGCGACCAACGCTAGGGTGTCACAACTCTCACCAGATCAAATTTGAGATCCTGAAGTAATGGGAAGTTGATGCCAAGAAAGGTCTGCTTTTAATTTTGTTGCAGAGAGATAGAGGAGAAAAGAAGAGGGGTTCTGGAGGTGGAGTTGGGGGTGCTTTCTCCTTTTTCTTGGCATGTCCTTGGCGAGGTCGAGGGCAATTATTTCGGCACTGCAACACATGCCACCGAGATTGAAGCCCTTGATATTACTCCTCAAGTTATACTTATTTATAATCATGGAAGAGAGTGACGAGGTCGGGTTGAAGATGCAACAGTTCACAATAAGGTTCCCGATGTCTTTTTTTCTTTCTTGTTTTTTTGAGAATGGATAGCATAATTGAACGCTGACTGTAGAGAATCGAGGCGGCTCTTAAGGACATCTGGAAAGCGAACAATAAGAGGGAACTGCAAACCTAATATGCCGACGGATTTCGGTTCAGAAACCTTCTTGACAACCTTCATGAAATCAATCTCCTGGTGAGGAAGAGTATCGGAACCGTAAGGATGGACTGCAATGTTGCCGGAGGAGTTTACAGAGAAGTAAGGTGGCCCCCAGGCATCAATCCTGTACAGAGAGGTAGACCGGGATGGAGACCAAAGTTGGGACGAGTGGTCGAGGATGGAGGTGGTGGGGGTGGGGGTGGTGTTTGTCGCCGGAGGTGCACCGGAAAGTATATCCGGCGCAGGAAGAGAGCCATCCCCAGCTAAAGCATAACCAGGAGGAATCGCAGCATCTAGGTAGCATGTCATGGTCGGCATCTCTTCCCCGATCTGTGTATGGGTTAGTAAAAAAAAATGAATCTAAGGGTTTAAATTTTTTGGATTGTGCAGTAGGGGGCGCTAATAAACGCCGAGGCCGGAGCCCCCGGCTACCCCCCAAAAGATGCAGTAAAGAACTGAGAAAGTGGAGAAGAACGCTAGATCGCCTCTACGTAACTAAACTATCCCCACACTGAAATTTCAGAAGAACAGATTCAAACAATGGAGAATCTAAAACAAAGCTTGAAAAGAACCAAAATTCCCCTACGAAGACGGAGATTCAACAATTTCAGATACGCAGATCTCTGTAAGAAATCTGGCAGTACTCTCTTTGATCTGAACTTGAACGCCCTTCACTGCTTCTGTTCTTGCTCCTGCTTTTAATTTTGTTTTTACGCCATGAAAGTGGTGGACAAAGAAGCATTGACATTGAAGAGAAAAATTGAGAGCAAGAGACTGAGAAAAGAATTTTGAAGATGCTGGATCATCCATTCTTGCCGGTGAATCTGTAGTACTGTATAATAGGAAAAATAGAGGGAAAAAAAAACCTTCTCGCCAACCACCAAAGATGGCAACGATGGAAAGCGCACTTCTCGCCGGAGACAAAAGGAGAAATATTCGTCAGCAACGGAACTAGCGGTACTGGTCTGAACCCTTGATTGCAGGTATGGAGAGAAAGAGAATGAAATGGTAAAATGGTAAAGAGGGGTATTTTTTGGATAATGAAAATGAATAACTTATCGATGTTTTACTCATAAGTGCAAAAATGTCATTTCATATTATTCATTAACAGTGATTAATAGTAAGGGGTCTGAGTCTAATTTGGTGAAATAGAGGGGATGTTCTTATAATTGTAATATTCTCTCGAGGGTAGCACTATAAATTACCCTTCTATTAATTCTCTATGGAAAGAACTAGTCCATTTGAACGAGAGTGGATCATCTGCTCGTATGAGCATATGATTTAAACTGATCTTACGGTTTAAAGATGCCATGTGTCCAACCTCCTTACGGAAGTAACGTTCTGTTAATTTATTTATTCAAAATTTTACATATTTTTTTGTTTTTCCTATTTTTAAGGAATTCCAAATTGTTCAGATTTTATTAACCTATTTTATCTCCTTTATTTAGGGGGGAGTTTCAAATCGTGGATATGTATCCTAAGTATCTCATTTTTTTTTTTTTTATCTTCCACATGTCTCCTTTTTTATCTTCCACGTCTCTTTATATAAAAATATACATAAAACCCTAATATGAGAAAGAGATAATTTACCAACCTCCAATTCCAAATCAAGTAGAGACCAATGAGAGGCAATCCCCACACTTCAAGCCGCGATTTAGCTGATCCAAATTTCTACAAAAAAAAAAAAAATTTTGGCTGATCCAAATCTTTTACAAAAAAAAAAAAAAACAAAAAAAAAAAAATGATCCTTATCGAAATTAGAACCAAATGGATTGATGAGTTCGATTACTATACTCAAGCTTGTGATGGTTTTCAGCCATCAGCCATATATGTACTCACACATGATCAATAAAGTGATGGTTGAGAATCCTAATGTGTGTGTGTGTGTGAGAGAGAGAGAGAGAGAGAGAGAGAGAGAGAGATATGGAAGATATCCACGATTTAAAACTCCCCCAAAATAAAGGAGATAAAAAAGGCTAATAAAATCTGAATAATTTGGAATTCCTCAAAAATAGAGAAAAAAAAATGTAAAATTTTGAATAAATAAATTAATCGGTAATGGTTTATCTTAAGAGATTGTTTTTCTAACGTTCAATTCCAATTCCAATTCTAATTCCAATTAAAGTGGGATAAATGAGGGGAGATAGGTTAATGAGTCGGATTTATTTATTTATTTTTGGTAGAAGGTTAATGAGTAGGATTACTATAATATAAAGAGACGTGGAAGATAAAAAAGGAGATATGTGGAAGATAAAAAAAAAAAAAATGAGATAATTGGGATACATATCCACGATTTGAAACTCTCCCTAAATAAAAAA
Source organism: Macadamia integrifolia (assembly GCF_013358625.1). Taxonomy (NCBI): domain Eukaryota; kingdom Viridiplantae; phylum Streptophyta; class Magnoliopsida; order Proteales; family Proteaceae; genus Macadamia; species Macadamia integrifolia. The sequence goes on along the minus strand of NC_056564.1, from coordinate 8,042,462 downwards.
GATAAAATAAGTTAATAAAATCTAAATAATTTGTAATTTCTTAAAAATTAGAAAAACAAAAAAAAAGTATAAAATTTTGAATAAATAAGTTAATAGATCCTTACCTCCGTAAGGATGTTGAACACATGACATCTTTAAACCGTAAGACTAATTTAGATCATCTGCTCGTAGAACAGATGATCCGCTTTCCATTTGAACTGGTGCTGTCCTAAGATTGGGTTGACACTTGAATCATCTTAGTTGAGATCAGGCTCAGCCCTGACTCAAGGGTTGAAAAGTCTAATCCAATCCGCCCCTAGGACTAGATCGAATTGACAGACCCTGGTTAAGATGAAGGGAAAGAGATAACCAGAGACTACGTCAGGCCAAGAAAAAGAAGAGAACTTAACTTTGACTCGGGGGCAGGAATTCCCAACCCTGAGTACCGACCCTCTAAGTTCGGGTATCACAACCTAAGCCCTTTTAAGGGCCGACATGGCCCAAACTCGCACCTCCAAACTTCAAACTTGATATTTTCAGGTCCAAGTTCATCGTCATTATGATCGAATCATAAATTCATGAACCTTCTCTTTGAACGAATCCAACGGTTAAAAACCGATCCCGCACATGCAAGTGTGTTCTCTCTGCATGGAACGTATGAGACAACATAACTTTGATTGTTTTTAATTCCCCGTTTCGGTAGATGACTGGTCCAATAACACGTGGCGTCATTTCTGGGAACACTGGCCTTTTCCTTGATCCTGTCGGTGATTCGGTATCCTCGTCCTACTAATGAGTAAAATAATCTTCGAAACCCAGCACAGAGGGCTACTGTTCTCTAACCATTGTTAGCCACGTGTCATATACGTGTCACGAAGCATGACAAGCGTCACCCTTGTAATAACCATCAATTTCTATAAATCTGCACGCACGAAAGCCTCACAGCTTCATAACCAGATTGATCCGTTGACATCGAAGTGTTTCAAACTTTCAACTTCGCGGAGCATTTTTCAGTACAGAAAGTGTTTGACAAATTTCCTGAAAGAGAGAAAATGGCGTCCCACGAGGAAAGCAGAACCGGCCAAGCCACAGCCCGAGCCCAGGTAAGTATGATTATAGTTGATATCGATTTTTCCTATAAAACCCATCTATTTCCTTGATTGATTTCATGTGGGTTTTGTGTAGGAAGAGAAAGATAGGATGATGGAGAAGGCAAGAGAAGCCGGAGAAGGAGTGAAAGACAAGGCGCAAGAGGCGAAAGACAAGGGAATGGAGAAAGCCCAAGCAGGGCAAGAGCGTGCGCGGGAGAGTAAGGACCAGACGGGAAGCTACCTCGGCGAGAAGACAGAGGCTGCCAAGCAGAAAGCCCATGAGACAGCCGAGGCTGCACGACAGAAAGCGGAGGAAGCGAAAGAGACGGCGAGGCTGAAGACTGCGGAGGCTGCGGAGAAAGCCAATGAGACGGGCCAGGCTGGGAAGGAGAAAACAGCTGGGATACTGCAGCAGACTGGGGAGAAGCTGAAGGAGATGGCGCAAGGTGCTGCTGAAACTGCTAAGCAGACACTTGGGATGGCGGGTACTGAGGAATCCGGAGATGCACCCACCACAACTCGCACTAATACGAGGGAATGATCAAGAATATCGAGTCTGAATAAAGAAAGCAAGCTCTAATTGATATATGGCTATATATAGCAGCTTTTATTTCTAGTTTTTCTACTTTACTACTACTACTGCTGCTGCCATGGTTGCTGCTACTGTGTGTTGTTTTATGTTCTGTATCTTTTTTTTTCTTTTTTGGTAGTGAAATTCAAGGCAGGAGGAGAACTGTAACAATCTCTTAATTTGGTTTTGTCATTTTATGAAATGCAATCGTGGTTTTTAACTTCTCTGCTCTAAAAGGGTTCAAATCAAATCTGGCTTCATAATCGGCACCGTGATGGGTTAATCGTCAAATACGGTCAGGTTTTAATTGTTAAGAATGGTGATAGAATTAGATATGGTATGGGATTGGATAGGTTGGCGAAGGTGTCTTCCATTCTTTGAGATGGTGTCCAGGATCAAGGTCTTGGTACTTCAAATATTTTGATTGAGACTTGAACTTCAAATGTTTTGATTGAGACTTGGAATAAATGACAATTAAGTTGAGACCTTGAGGTAGTGGCGACATAATCCAGTGGATGGCTAATTCCTCTTATTTTTTTATCTCAATCTCTGCTTGGAATTTGGTTCGTTTTATTGCCTCGATTGTCTCATGCATTGTACAAAATTGTTTGGTTCTTTATTTCAAATCATTCATTCTCAATCTGGAGAGTTATGATCAATTGTCTTCCCACTTAAAGACTTTTTTATGCATAGAAATATTTGTCTCTAATTGTTGTAGACTTTCTTATGCATAAAAATATTTATATCCCTAATTGTTGTCTATGTTGGGATTTTTTATGAAAGGCTTGACCACTTGTTTTTTTATTGTTCTTTCTCTAATTAAGTCGGAATGGGGAAGCATTCTTTACTAAGTTTTGGTTTGCTCTTAAATGAGATCTTCTATAATTTCACAAGTGAGGGGTTATTTCTTGATTTCGTCCAGTGGTTTGAGTTCTAGAATTATTCTTCTATTTGAAAGAGAATGGAAATGGATTTTAAATACTTTTAATGGTAAAATTTATTGTGATCATTTTGGCAAGTTGGCATTTAGTGTAACATTATATCATATTTGGTGGGAAATAAACAAAAAAATATGAACTATCAATTGAACGAACTTGGTTGCTGCCTGGGTTGCAGTCAAATAGCTGCAACCCCTGGTACCAATCAGGATAATGGAATCTCAGGGGTAGAGGTGAAAAAATTCACTCAGGGTTAGTATTTTCAAACCTGTCCCTGGGATTCTATTTCCTTGGTTGTTACCATGGGGTTGCAGCTACTTGGTTGTAACCTAGGCAGCAACGGAATTTTTTCCCCTATCAATTCTTGTTCACTGTAACAGATTAGGGATGCTATTACTTTTGATGTGAGGAATAAAATTCTTCATAATTTTGTTATTTGCCCGGATACAAATAGAAATCGGTTCCTGACTTCTTTGTGGGACCTTCTTCTTTTCTCTCTTTCCCCTTAGATTAGGCATCTTTTTGGGACCTTTGTCATCACTTTTCTCCCATTTTTTTGTATCATTCTTTTTTTTTAATTGTTTCCCCCTCCTTCCCTTTTTTTTTTTATTGTATCCTTCCTTTCTTTGCTTGTTTTTTCCCTCCCCCTATTTTCATTATGTCCCTCCCTTCTTTGGCTTGTTTCTTTCCCCCTCCTTTTTGGGTTTGTCCCCTCTCTTAGGGATTTGAGGCCCATCTCTTCAAGGCTTGGGTAGGGTTTCAGCCTGATCTAGTCAATTTGACTTTGTAGGTTGTATTTATATTTCTTTCCTACTTTAATATATTTTTCATTAAAAAAAAAAAAAGGTCAAATATATATATATATATATATATATATATCTCTGCGGCTAAATCCCTTATTAATATTTACAAAGATGAACATTAATTACAATGGTAGCCTCACATAGTAGTCTTCCTTCCTATTGTATTATTTGAGAATCATCGTCAATCAATAGTCAATAACATATATCGGTCGCTGTCCCTTAGTTTTGTTCTTTTTTCGGTTGGTCTGGACCTAATTCTTCTTCATGCTATCTTATAGTCTTGTAATTTTTTTTTTTTTTTGTATTTTAATATATTTAATTATTCATCTGAAAAATATAGCTCGGTGTGGATGGGGATGATCCTTTGTTTTTATGTGGATCTGGGATGATCTTTTGTTTCCTAGCAAGTTTTGTTATTTGCAAAGGAAAAAATGGGCATAGTAACACAGCTAAAAATGGAATAACTAATTCAACCCTTCTTCCATCTAGAGAAAGTTAATAATTAATTCTCCGTTTTTCCTTTGGGTTCAAATATCCTTTTAGGTTTTAGTTTCAAAACCAGAAAATTAATCAAGAGACAAAAGAGAAGCCAAAGAGGGGGCAGGGGAAGATTCTAAGTAAGCAGATCGCTTTACATTCACCGAATATGCAAACATGCCCATCAGCAACATTACATTCAAACTTCAACCACGCCTTCTCCCTGATGTTTTAAATAATTAAAATATAGGTTAAACTGTAGAGGAGTGATAATAAATGTGTTTCCTTCGATGATTGTCTGTCATGGGTGTGGCGAGCATCGACGGCCGAGATGACATCGGCACGTGTCCAAATGTCGTTCCGGCCATCGGATGTTTGCCGCACCACTGCATCCGTGGCAAAGGATTTTTTTGCTCAAATTGACACTCTTACAAATCTAGAGTCTATATTATTATTATTATTTATTATTTATTATTTATTTTTTATTTTTTCCTCTAGTGGTCTATCAAAAAGGGTGATTATTGATGTCACATATGTTTGTAACTGTTTTTGTAGGTTAGAGATTTGAATTATTCATTTTCATGGTTTCTCCTATCTAAATCATCTATTCCTAGTTAAAGTGATATAGACGCATAATAATGGTTAGAGAATTGATAACACATTCATTGAGATAAATGGGATGCATGCAATTATATGAGAAAGATATTATATTGAAATTTTTTGATATTTAACAGATCATAGCCTTTTTATCCAACAATCGAAATGGACACCCTATCTTTTCTTGTGGTAAAAAATTTCGATGTCTTGTGATGTTTGGAAAAATAGCATACTTGTGGATATTTTAACAATTTTCAAACCATTTGTGACGAATGGCCCTCATTGCATATGACATGGATTCCATAACCATGGATAGATAATGCTCCAAGTATTGGTGAGAGAATTTTTTTTTTTACACGTATATTCACCTGCACGTATATGTTAAATTTAACTTGGATGGAGCCAGTAAAGGTAATCTAGGTAATGTTGGTATTGGTCGTGTGTGCCAGTATTCCAGTGCGTCCTTTATTTACAGCTTCATGTGCAGGGTTGAAGTGAATTTTCCTCTCTCCTGAAGCTCTTGAGATCCGTCAAGCTCTCATCAATGCCATACATTACAAACATCTCAACCTCATCATTGAAAATGACAACTTATTAGTCACCAACCTTCTTAGCGAAAGGTCTGCTTTGTGCCCTTGGAGGATTGCAACTATCATTTTCGGCCACCATCACCTCACTCTTCAATTCAATGTGCTTATCGTCAAGCATTCCTTTAGGCTGCGTTTGGTTGCAAGGGAAATGGGAAGGGAAGGCAAGTGAAGCAATTTTTTTTTCCCTTTTGAGCTTTTTGGTTGCAACAGAAGTGAAGTGAAATTAATTTACCATAATTGTTTGGTTGGATGTAAAATTGATGTAAAATAGATTTAAAATTTTAAAAAACTAATAATCCAACCAAACTCCTCAAAAGATATGGGAGGAAGGGGGGGGGGAGAGTACTTTCCAATCCAGAACCCACCCAGCTCCTCAAAATTTATATTGGTTATGTGAATCAGGTCATTCAAAGTCTGTACCAAATCAAACCAAATGTCATCAGATACTATGTTCTATCACTAACCATAATAAATCATTTCATTCTATATATCAAATGAATGCAGCATAAATAAATATTTTAAATAATATAAAAGATGATCACAAAGAAAACAGTAATAGATTACAAGTGATAATGACTGAAATGCCCATTCCAAAAGTCTTTTGGTCAAAACAAACCCAACATGTTAGTAATACTCCATCTGGCTCAAACACAAAGTCTTTTGGTCAAAACAAACCCCATTGAGTCGTGTGAGAGAGAGAGAAAGATTATTGATAGTCATGAGCGGGGTGAGAGTCACAAGAGTGGGAGAGATCGTGAGAGTATGTTTTTTTTTTTCTTCCTATTTTGGTAGGGAAATAGAAAGGAAACTTTTAATGGTTAAGTGAAATTTTTTTATATGAAAAATATATTTCCCTTGCAATCAAACATCTAAATTTATTTTTTTTAGGAAAAATATTCTACTTTACATAAAAAATTTGCATTCCCCTTGCAACCGAAAAAGCCTTAGGGAAACCAGCACCATCATAGACTACCTTGCCTCGTTGGCTGTTACATCGCAAGTAGAGTCGTCTTGTTTTCTTTCTCCTCTTTCTGGATTATCTCCTTGTTGTTTGCTGCCTATATTGGAAGTTTGGAAATTTTTTTTTGTTATTCAGTTATATTTATCATTGGATCCCATATATAGCATATTAATTTTAGGGTAATTTACAACACCACCCCTTGGAGAATGCCAGTATTATAGGGACACCCCCTCTCTTTTACCAAATTAAACTCGGACTCCCTACCGTCAGTCAGTGTTATAGAATATACCAATAATGCTGACATCAGTAGTTCATTTTTTTTCTAAATACCATTTTACCCTTAAAAATAAGGGAGTACCAAAATTATCCTCATTAGTTTTAGTCCCAAATCGATTGAAGAAACAAACCTAACTCACTCTTCCTTCCGGCGACGGCGGCTGCGAACCCCCTTCAAGGAGCACAGGTATGTGGAATGTTCAGACCCGTTTATTCTCCCTCTTTTAAGAATCTAAATCTACTTATAATTCTTTTGGTCCTTCGAATTTGTTCTGTTTGAGAGGTTCAAACAGAAGACGTGAAATGGGACTTCAGCAGTAACAAGCTAACGGTGATATGGGCGATGGACCCAGGGAAGCTCCAGAAGAGGATAGAGCATAAGACGAAGAAGAAAGTTGAACTCATTTCACCCATGTCAAAGAGCAACAAAGACGCCAAAGACGGTGGTGGTGATAGGGACAAGAATACGAAAGGGAATTTGGGGAAGAAGCCAAATGATATAAAAAGAAACAAGTACTGTAAAGAAAAATAGTAATCAGGGGTGACGGTGGAGGTAGGGGTGGGGAAATTGGAAGACCTTCTTGTTGTCGTGACGGAAATTCTGGAGTTTGTGGTGTTGATGGCGAGGAGGAAGAGGAGGAAGGGCTGGCTAAGCAGCAAGAGATTAAATTTGATAGGGATTCTTTCTCCAGGTTGCTCCGCCGTGTGTCCTTGGTAGAGATCAAATTGTACGCTCAAATGTCGAATTTGGGAAACTTGGCTTATTCCATACCCAAAATCAAGGTACACCCCGATTATCAAACCCAAATCTGAATGCTCAAAGATCTTTTCATGGATTTTATTACTACCGAATTGTCAAACCCAAAATCAAGACACACCCAGATTATCAAACCCAAATCCGACATCGCCACTATTATTGCATGTCATCAAATTCCAAATGAACTAGGGAGAAACTGATCAAATTCTTACAGTAAAGTGTTCTCTTATCTCAATTGTCCATTAGCTCTACTTTGCTCTTCTCTTTTGCTTAAAACCAACGAGCTGTTCACGGATACCTAAGATGGCAGCGACGGATGGAGCACTTCCGTCGGCGACAGAAGGAGCAGTACTCGTCGGCGACGGATGGAGTTGAACTCAGCTGGGACGGATGGAGCTGAACTCGTAGGGAGAGAAGGAAAGAAGGAGATGTGGAAAAGAGAGTACGGTGAGAAATGGATGGTCATTTTTGGTATTGTAAGATAACGGTGTTTTACTCATAAGGGTTAAAGTGTCATTTATAGTATCACTTAACACTGACTGATGGCAGGGGATCCGAATCTAATTTGGTGAAAGAGAGGGGGTATCCCTATAATACTGACATTCTCCAAGGGATGACGTTGTAAATTACCCTTAATTTTAACCTCTACTTGTAAAACACGCGTCAAAAGTACGAAAGATCTAAAGCTCAATGTCCCATGTATTTCCCCTCCTTCCTAATCCTGTATAATGTATGTGAGAAAAGTGCCCTTGCGCGGTTCTTTAAAAACAGAGATGTTGGCACCTGCCACGTGGGTGCAGTGTATCCAGACTACATTCCCTCTTGGTAGTTGGTGGTTGGTGCCTTGGTGGCCTGTAATAGATGATTGACAAATCAAATCCCATGCAAACTGCCAAGTAGACCGATCTCCTTCGATTCGATAAGACCCACCGCCCACCCCAACTAAAAATTCTTTGATTCCGTTTTTATGGTTGGGGCCTTGGGGCCCTGGGGCTATCGTTAAAGAAGCAACACCTCCCTTTTCTTACCACGTGTTCAATTATGGAAATCCTAACCCCATTAGCTGAAAGCAGCCGCATGGAAGACGTGTAAAGCTATGCGCATTTTGTTATCAATTCAGTAATCACGTGTCATCATCTAAATAGGGTAACAGTGGGTCCTACTGGCGGCTCTCAGTGGTGTTGTCCGCCCAACTGAAGGGAAGGCATGTGGGACCGGCTGAGAGGACATGCAGATAGTGATAGAGTCATTGGTGAAACTGTCGCATCACCTTTGGTTTTCTTTGGTTCAATTTCTCGTGAAAAAGTCGATCACGTAATCGTACGGATCAGTGATTAATACGTGTTCAATTTTTTTTCGTTACAAAAATAAAAAAAAATATATCTAGGAACAGAAAGGACAAGTGTTGATCATTAAATCGTAAGAACAGTAGATCCATTTTTCAATTTCTCCACGTCTCGATCGATTTTAGTGCTCCATGTATTCTTTTCTGAAAAAATTTGGTTACACGTCAAAAGATGTTTGTGAATTTTAAGATTTTTCTTTCTTAAAACTCATAAAAAATTAAATAAAAAACTTGATAAAAGAATGCTATTCTGTTGGCATAAGAATATGCTATCACGTAAAGTAATGAGAGAACGCATAAGAGCATCTTCTGTGTGTGAGGGGTACCATTTTTTTTACATATATAAATGTCTAAGCCTATCTAACTATTTTTTTATTAAGAAAAAAAAAAAAAAGAGAATGAAATCTTGGAGGGTGTCATCACATCTTCATCTCTCTTTCTTAAGTGGAATTATTTTGTCGTATTTTAATGTATGGTACTTGTGGCATGTCTTTGGTGTCCTCTTCTTTGTCACTTGTTTAAATAATTCTCTTATAAAATGAGAAAGAGATCCACATGTTGTTTGTTTATATGGACATCTTTACATGTCGATAGGAGTGAGTACCTGAACAAGAGAAGAGAATTAGATTAATGTTGGTGTATCATATAGGGTCCATATATCTAATGAGACTTTTTTTTTTATTATTAGTTAACCAAGGTGTCTGGATCAGTTTACATGCACCTCGACTAATCCTCGGGGAGACTAGTATAGTAACCTACTTCTACGGTCTCCACTTAAATCGCAGATGCATAAATAGGGAATCGAACTTATCCACACAATCCTCGATTCGCCCTAACCATCTGGGCAACCCACGGATGTGTCATATATTTAATGAGACACTCTAGAAGAGAAGTATACACCGAACTTATTTTAAATATATATATATATATATATATGTAAATAAAGGAATTGGGTCCTCTTTTGGGTCCAATAAAGAAAGTAAATAACAATGTCATAGGGGAGAGAATGAGGGATGATTTCGAAGGTGAAAAAAAAAAGACCCACAACTTTTCACATGAATGCCTTGTTTGCTAAAACTTTTGTATTGTCTTATTGGTCTAGTGAGTCCATCTTCGTCGTAATTACATGTGAACATTACCCTGAACAAAATCTTCGAGGTGCATACAATAAGACGAGAATTTGTGACCCACCTCTTGTAAGATAATGTTGCAAACCACCCAAGCATTAGGTCATTGACGAACTAGGTCTCTTCTTTGTTCAATGTATTAAATATCACAAAAAATACAAGTTTTATAAAACATTTTACACAATCTGTATTTTTAAAAATATATGTGAATTTATCGTTATTTATTTACATTTTATTTTGGATATAAAGGTTGGGATTAGTCATTATAGAATTTTGGGGCAATTCACCAAAGAATTGAGCATTGAAGAGTCCCCTCACCCCAAAAAAGGCCTAAAAACTCATAAAATACTTTATTTAAAAAAAAAAAAAAAGGGGACCATAGGCTCCAATGGTTCAATCCTTAACCTCCATCAATATGCTTAAATATACTTCATTTCATATAAGGTAAAAAAAATAAACATATTTAAAGAAATAAAAAGTAAATTTATAAAATAAAATTTGATTTTCAAAAGATTTTTTTCTATTCAAACAAGGGTTCAATTTTTTTTGTCAATTACACAAAAATATAAAAGGTTCTCAGTAGAGGTTGTAAGTATCATAGAGAGTAAACATATATTTCCTAAAAGAATAGAAGAATATATTTCCCCCTAAGTGGTCTAAAACAACTTTACTAAATGCCATTTAGATAAGATTCTTTAAATCTTCCCTTGGAATATTCTTTTAACATTTTGCGACATGGGTTGCCACATGGATTGAAACGATTTCACCCCAAGCAAAATGGAGCAACATAGTGCTGATATTATTATTATTTTTTTAAATAATGAAATCCATTCTCTCTCTCTCTCTCTCTCTCTCTCTCTCTCACAGCTTTAATCACAAACCACACATGTGTCCAGCCGACCATACTATGTTTTTGGAATCTGATTTTAATTTTTTTTCAATAGGTCATATGTGTGACAAATGTCACAAATATGATCATAGTATTAATTCACAAAAATGTATGCTTAATGGTCAATTTGTTAAGAAATTAGACAATAATTTAGTGCATACTTTATCATGTGACGTTTTGTCACATCCACAACCTCAAAATGTAAAAGTACATCACTGAGAGTGCAAGAGACAATAGGCGGACTCTTGGATTCGTAAGAGTTAATATTTGTTTGAGGAAAGTGTCACTATAAATTCAATGACTTATTATGTGAGAGGGCATGAAAAGGATTTCTCACTCGGAAGTCATGAGAAACTTCTTTCTCTTAAACTTAATTTTGTTTGGAAAAAAAAAACAATCTATTTAGTTTTAGAAAAATAAAATTCTGAAAAAGAGAGAATTCTCCATGTAAAAGACTTAAGAGAGGACATTAATGAGATGCCGTAGAAGAGAGATAGAGAAATGGCACGTTGCGTACCTTCCACTGAGGGCTCAAAGAACCGTTTTTTCCTATGTTAAACTACCAGTGTGCTACTACATTCATTATGTTTGGGTGTAGTATAAAAAAAGCTAACCAATTAGATGTGACAAAACAACATCTTACATTAGAAAATGATATGTAAGAATTTTTTATTTCTTTCCTATTAATTTAAAGGTATTTAATAAGGGAGGAGATTAGATATGTCATTGATTTTTCTAGAGCTCATGGCTCAACTAATAGGAGCAATAGAGCGATATAAGAATTTTTTCCAAAAAGAAAAAAGAAAAAAGAGAGAGATGAATACAGATCTAGATATACGTAGCATACCTAATCTTTTCCCTAGTATTATTATTAAGGAAAAGGATAGACATGCTAGCAGGATACCCGAGAATCAGCAGGTATACTAGCGAAACCTAGATCGTTGAATTAGAAAGGCCAAATCTGCACCATTGGTTTTATATACTATAAAAGTATATACAATGAAAATACCAGACAAATGACCTGCGAAAATACACTTGCAAGTACTGACACACTACGTCGCTCTCTCTCTCTCTCTCTCTTTCTCATTATCTCTCTCCCCCCTCACTCTCTCTTGCTATGGTGCACTTTCGCTTTTCCAAAACAAAAATCTTCTATCTTGGTGAAACCTCGTCTTTCACTGCCTCTGCTAATGGTTTTGATTAACTTATCTGTCTCAACTTTTAATATCGATCAATTGGGAGAAGCTACGTATCTTTGTGAAACTGCTACTGTTCCATCTCCTAAAGTTCCATTGGAGATCGTGCTTGGTTTTCTCTCTTGTTGTTGCTACTGATTTCCGAAGAAGGTCACTGGTTCCATTGTACATGCCAATTTTGCCGCTAATGTTGGCAGTAAGGACTTGATCAGATATCATATTTCACACTTTTGACATAAATTTGAGAAATAATCCATTACTCAACCAGACGAAATTAATTCACTAAAGCGGCAAGACAAGAGATTTATCATCTATGGCTTCTTTTGTTTAAGCTTGAGCAGTGTTTAATCATTTAAAGGATTGACATCTGTGTCGCAATGTGAGGGTTGCCACTGCAAGTGCTGTAGCTATTTTGCTTTTCTGTTACTGTTGACTTCCATAATCGATGTACTGTGTTCGTAAATCATTTTCCGGGAGGCCGTCGGCATGTGTCATGATATACGTTTACTTGGTTGCATTCGATTTCTGAGATGAGTACTGGTAGTACCTCCAATGATAAAAGGATTAATGTCTACTAGAGGTTGAGATCCATAATGGTGGAGTCGCTGGGAAGAGGAAGGCGTATTCAGAAGAAGCAAGACGAGATCTGAATTGTAAACAAAACGCCTCTCGATCTTGAATTCAAAGAGATGTCAAAGAAAAAATATACTATAAAAAGTGTATGTATTTTAATCCCCCAACACAAATCATACAGTATGATTCAGAGTGTAGCAGAGTATTTATGGCAGATTTATGTCACTTTCCCCTATAAAGTGATATGCACATCCAACGATTCAATTTAACTTAATTAAATCTGACGGTTCTAAGCTTACTAACATACTTGATACTTGGGTATCCTACTAACATGTATCCTGCAAACATTCCTATTCCTATCCCTCTCCCTTAATATTATTATTATTATTATTATTATTATTATTATCATCACAATAAGCTTACCTGTGGGGGGCCCATCTCATTTGTGGTGTCCACGTCGGCCCACCAAAAGCTCATTCCCCTTGCAGTAAGTCAGTAACTGTCAACCTTTTCACAAGATTCCCACTTGGCCCCACGCTCCCCTTGTGTGGGGATCCCAACTCTCTCAAGCCTCAAGTCTCAACATAAAGAACAGCTGAAGGGGCAATTTCCGTAATTTAAATAACCCACAAGGGCAATCATTGGTCGTTGTCTTCCAATCCGTAACAACTATAAAAGAAAACGCCACCTCTCTTCCCTCCCCTCAACTATCTCACAATTGACTCTCTCTCTCTCACTCTCTTTGCAGAAATGGAAGAACTTCCACTCTCTCGCCACAAGAAGCCTACATCTGTACAGAAAATCAAGCTTCTTTGCAGCTTCAATGGTTCCTTTCTACCGAGGCCACCTTCTGGGAAGCTACGCTACGTTGGTGGCGAAACTCGTATCATCTCTGTCGACAGGAACGTTGGTTTCTTGCGACTTCGATCCAAGATATTGGAGCTTTGCCCTCTCAATCCTTCATTCTCTCTCAAGTACCAGCTCCCTGAATCTGACGGTGTCGATGGATATGCCCCCCTAGTTTTAATAACCACGGACGAGGATGCTAGGTGCATGATCGATGAGTACGATAAGCTCCTGTCTCACGGCAAGCCTCGACGTCTTTGGCTATTCGTCTGCAACGATAACGGGTATGTAGGTCCCAACCCTGATTCTTCTTTACCTGGGTTTTTCTCTGAACTTGGAAATCCTAATGTGGGAACCGTGGTTGTTCCCAGGGAAGTTAAAACAGAGGCGAAACCCTGCATGAACGGGGTCGTTGGTTTGGGTGATCGTTTGTGTGGGTTTGCAGCAGAAACTGAGTCCTCTGTCCCCCATTTGGCCAGAATTCAGAATTCTGATCACTTCTTTCCAAACCACTCTTTAGCACCCAAGATTCCCATGATTCAGAATGTTGAACTCCGTTCCGAGGATTCACTCAGAAAAATGGTGTTAGAACAACAGATTATGGCAAGACAGGAAGCTGGATTTCAAAGTCCTCATGGCTTTTTCATCTCGAAAACCTCTGAACGGGAAAATCCGTTTCCGTCCACCTGCTCTGTTGGAGTCCAAGGAGAAATAACCTATGAACCACTAGTTCCATCAAGCCACCCAACCAATGTTCATAGTTTTCGCGACTCCTATGGCTTGAATGTGTTGGACTACAATCTCCCTGTGACTTGCAAACTGAGTCATTCTCTGAGCGGTTTAAACCCCTCACCAGAATCTCACTTACAGTCTTTAAATCTGAATGGTGGACATCTAGGACTGCAGAGGAATCGTTCTATTCAATTTCTGCCTAGTAGATTTGGTGAAGGCTTGGCTAATGGTGGTAAATTCAATGCTGGCAGTTCTGATCAATCGGTTGCAACAGTTAAGTTCTTGAAGCAAATACAGAGTCCTAATATAGCATCAATGACCGCTGGCATTAATGTTGAACAGGGTCGCCAAAACATTGAGCGTGTTCCCATGGGAGTACTGAATGGGGAAAATGTTATGCCATGGACTACCTGTTTTGATTCAGTGGAGACATGTAGAACTCCGGTTGGAGGCAGCAATCAGTTCTTTGGAGGGGTCTCTCCGTTGAAGCCTTCTGTTACCTACGACAGGGCATCAGGAAATTATCAGTGCGGAGTCCGAATTCATCGATTTGGTGCAGGAGACGTTAGAAATCAACGGCTGAATTCACATTATGTGCGAAACCATCGTGGTAATCTACTACTAGAGATGGGGAACCATCGAGCCATTGGGCTTGATGGCAAGCCTTGTTTCTCGAAGTGGTATCCTGGGCTTAGGCCGAGTTCAAACATTTCGAAACATGGGCAGGCTATGCGATCAAATCTTGCCCTTTATTGGAAGCCTTGGTCAGGTGCCCTTGAGCATGCACAGGAAGGTATGGCATTGAAGATAGAATCTAGCAAGGATGCCCAACCTCCCTTCAATCTCAAAAGTGGTAGAGGACTTTTGAGAACACGAATTTTGCAGCCAACTGATGGGAGATATCCAGTTGATCATGTAAGTGGGCAGGGCGGCCTACTAGCTACAGGAAGTCCAAACCCTCCTAGGGACCATTTAGTTTTCCATGGTATGAGCCATGGCTCATGTTACCAACCTCTCCAGCCTCATAATTCAGTTAAGAACCCAGTTCAGTGCTTCAAGCATATGACTACTGCAGAGGATCTCTCAAGTGATCTAAATCACACAAAGCATGAAACTCCATCTCAGACGGTGTGCAACAATTCCCATGCAATTCCAGTTGATAGCTTCCATCACCCTTTAATTGGTAAGCAAAATGGTCATGAGTTGAGTAAGAAGCCATTACTCATGGATCCAATAGAAGACGTTGAGTTCAGTACATGTTCCATTGACCGAGGCTGCTTCAATGGCTCCAAGTTGGGTGATAAGAGCCGATGTCCTTTGTCGGATAAAAAAACAGGACTAGATCCCAAGACAGGTGTTAAAACATTAACCCGTAATCCCGATTGTATTGATATTTCATCGGGCGTGCATCTTTCTTTGGATAATCTTTCACTGTCGATATCCAAAGAATTGGAGCCCCCAACTCTTCCACCTTCCCCTGCCAGAGATGATGTTTTGGAATCCTTGCCTAGGTGTGAAATGGATCTCCAACAAAGTTCTCCAGATACCATGGATGAAGGCCACCTTAGCTCAAACTCAAGCATTGGGAAATCAAATGGACTAGGATCTAATTGTTCCATCAAGAATCCAGCTGCAAAGTTGAGTAAAGATCTTGGTCTCAAAGAGGACAACCAGGTAGATACTCAATCCAGTTTAAGTATTGATGAAAAGGTTCTCCATAAAAACATTATTTAGCTGGTAAATAGTAAACTCCTCTGGGCTTCAGTTTAAGTAATTAGTTTGATGTGCAGGCTGAGCTCAAGGGATCTCACACGTGCTCTAAGATAGATGGTGGAATCCGTAATGATCTTGAATCCTTTTACACCCATTTAGCTACTCAAGAATTGCAGGTAATTTATTGTTATCTCTTGTTTACGGATAATGTCCTTTCCACTAAAATCTTAGGTTGAATGGAAAATGAAACAAAATGCTTCTTCTTCCTACTATTCTTCTGAATATGAAGTTTTATTTGTTCCGCAGGCCATTAAAAATTCTGACCTTGAAAATATAAGAGAGCTTGGTTCTGGCACATATGGAACTGTTTATTATGGGAAGTGGAAGGGATCTGATGTTGCCATCAAGCGCATAAAGCCAAGTTGCTTTACTGGAGGTGAAGAGGATCGATTGGTAATTATTTTATCCTTCCTTTTTTTATACTACAATTGGGAAAATTGTTTTCTACGTGATTGCTTTTTTAGGATATTGCCATATTTTCATGTACTTCTACTGAACTTGTACCAGTAAAGCATGGGCTTTGATTGTTAAATCACTTTGCCAGTTTTTCAATCCTTAGAGTTGAATTCTCTCAAGATTGACATTTAGGTTGGATAAGGCGGAGATGATCTGCACGATGGGGATTATGACTGTCTCCCTAATCCAGCTTCCAGCCTTCCAAAAACAATAGGAATTTGAAACTCGTCCTACACTCTTATAAGTGCAGGAATTACCAACTGTATTCCAATTAAAGCTTAATCTACTTCTAAATTATTATGAACCGAATTTAAACCGGCTAGAGTTTCATCTCAAAACATCCAAATACAGCCTTATGTTGTTAGTTAAATTCCTTACAGCTAAACATTGAGTTGGTCAAGTTCAAAGTCCAGCATCTAGTTCTTCAATTGTCTTTTGCCAAACCTGACATCTAAACATCATTGACACCTGATCAAATTCGGTTTTTTTTTTTTGATCTTCTGTGCAGATTGCAGATTTTTGGAAGGAAGCTCATATGCTAAGTCAGCTTCACCATCCAAATGTGGTGGCATTCTATGGTGTGGTTACTGATGGACCAGTGACAAATTTAGCAACGGTGACAGAGTTCCTGGTGAATGGCTCCCTCAGGCATGTTCTAAGAAGAAAAGATCGGTATGCTATATTTTTCATTATTCTTTGTTTCTATAGAAGTGCAGGGTTCTTACTTCTATGGATGTGGGACATGGCTGATGCTTTATGTAGTCTCTTGTATTTTGGGTGCATAACTCAGCTCTATTTTATTTTTTTTGTTCCTGTGTTAGACATGGTAGAAAATTGTTCGATTCAGTGAACCCAAACATATGGGGTTCTACAATTTGGCTGTGTTTTCGTATGCAATAGTTTTATATAATATAATATACTCTGATACTGAAAAGGACATGATAATGTATGAAAAAACCTGCAATTCATAGAATAATAATGACAAGTAAACAACAAATCTAACGAGCTTTGCAGATGCTATTCCCCATCTGTGGAATGTCAGAATCTAAAGCAAAGTGATGGTTTAATGCATGTAAATCAGACAGTGTAGAATAATTAGAACATGTAAATTAGATGGTTTGGAAGAACCCATCCAAATGATTTGCAGGTTCTTGTCAAATATATAGAAGGTACGTGGGAATATGTTTATTTATGAAAAAGTTGACCGGAGGATATCTTGTTAAAGTTTTTTGTTCTTTCCAGTGAGAAGCTCCTGAGTTGGCTCAATTTGAATTACATAGCTACAAGGAGTCAATGAAGTATTAGAGAGAATATTAAAGTTCCATCTCTAAATTTTAGCTACGAACCCAAGACAGAGAAAGTCTAATTACTTTTGTAGAAAGAAGTGAGATATAGTTCAATGTAATTGGCCAACAGGATGTTCTCTTCATGCACATAATTTCAAAATTCTTATATCACAAATACATGGAATTACACCGAAGCTGAAAATAAATGAGTTTTGGGTTGAGTATCAACAAGGTGGTGAATGCCTCCTACTTCAAGGTTTTCTTGGTCTAATTTTATTGTATTTTTGGAGTGAAAAACCAGTTGTTTTGAAGGAGTCACCAAAACTATAGTTGAGAAGTCAAAGATAAGCTTTGCTTACAAATTCGTAATCATCCTACACAGCCAGACCTATAAAAGATACAGGAAAATTTACAAAGCTGTAACATACAAGGCATTGAAGCCTAGAAAGATGAATAGTGAGGAATATAAATTAGAAACTGGCATATGATTCTATTTGTGGTAATAATCTATTAATATGACACACCAGTTCTCTAACTGGATTTGCCAGGTTCTAAAATCCCAGAAGATTTAGTAACCATGCAAGGGCTAGAGCACACACTGTAGGATATCATGCTTGGAAAATCCAAAGTGTATTGAACTTAACTCCTCTCGACTTATGTAAAGACGAATTATGAAGTCTTATTCTTACTGTGCATACTTTTTCAGTATTAGTGATTCAGAATGCATCTCCTATTCAAAACATTACTGTGACCTGCAATTATGTACCCCATAAGTCCTAAAGTTGTTACATTCTTGTTATTGTCATTGATTTTTTCCCTAAATCTGTAAGGATTCATATCTACAGAACAATTGATCGTCGGAAAAGGCTAATTATAGCAATGGATGCAGCCTTTGGCATGCAATATCTGCATGAGAAGAACGTTGTCCATTTTGATTTGAAGTCTCATAACTTCTTGGTGAATATGAGGGATCCCCACCGACCAGTATGCAAGGTAATCAGCCCCAGAATATCCATGGGACCATTTGGTTACTGTTTGTATTCATATTTTTTTCCTTCCTTGCTTTAAATTTGAGAGCTTCCAATTTTTTTTTTTCCAGATTGGGGATCTTGGCTTGTCAAAAATTAAACAGAGAACACTAGTATCTGGTGGGGTAAGAGGAACTATACCTTGGATGGCTCCTGAGCTTTTGACCAGTAAAGACAGGATGGTAACTGAAAAGGTATTCTTTTTCCATGCTTGAATTCTTAAGAAGCCAATGCTTTATTTCTGTTTCTGCTAGCTTACCGGTGTGATAAATATTTCCTGTAGGTTGATGTGTACTCATTTGGGATAGTTATGTGGGAACTTTTAACTGGGGATGAACCTTATGCAGACATGCGTTCAGAGGAGATAATCGGTATATTTCAATTGGATTTTTTTTTAATTTTTTTAATTTTTATGATGAATTGGATTGTTTTGGATGCTAACTAGGCAATAAAATTGCCTCTATGTTATCAACTACTCAACTATCAATAGAAACTGGAAATAATTGACCTAGTTATCGTAGAGTCTTGGGTCATGTGACTATATTGTTCAACCATTGCAGGTTATCTCAGTTGGTAGCCAATGTTGATTCAGCCTATTAGTACCACCCAGTTGGTGTAGGGAAATGTGAACTCTTTTTTGGTTTTGTCAGTGGGCAACAAATGTTAATTCAGCCTATTCCTACCACTCGGCGTAGTAGTTAATATAACACTTGTAGTTCATTGTTGCTGTAAATATTTGGCTTATTAAATATTGCTTTCGTATCACAAAGTACATTCATGGATCTGAATACCTGATTTCTTATCATTAGGATGTGTCATATTGTCTGTTATTCCATTCACACTAGTGCACTACACTAGAGAGAAGTATGAATCTTGTGGTTCCTTTTCTGAAATTCTGATCCAGTTTGGAATGATCACTATGCTCATTGCAAGCAGATTTATAAAACACATATAATGGTCTGCCTACCTACTGAAGGATCCTATAGTTGGTTTCACAAGGAACTGTCAATTGTTTGTCAAACTGACAACTAATGGGTTCATGGTACAGCTTGTGCCAAGAAAACTTGGCAATAGATTAATGATACAGCTCACAGTGGTTTTATAACAGATGTTCAATTTAATTCATCTTTTCTACCTTGAAATATCCATGCTGGACCTGGGTGTCATTGTCCTTTGTGCTGCCCAAATGTTGTACCGGATGCAGTAATGCACTTGGAGTTTATACTGATTTCTGGTGGATCCACCTTCCTGAGGGTGTTACATACAGCAGAAATATTGACAACTGCTTTCCTTTTTCATTTCAGTAATGAAAAATGTTATATCAGAAGTTAAAAGCAAAGAGAGGAGATCAAACAGAAGGGAAACAATAGGGAAATGAAAACAGAAAACCAGTGGATATACTGCTGAGCTCTGCCTCAGAAGATGGACAGAGGGGTTTCTGTGCCCAATAGTAGTGGTTATGTTGATGTTTCTGGACGACCTGGATCGAGGTTAGTTTGACTGACTGACCACAGCTTAGATCGAATGGTCTCTTTGTCTATCTAGGGTTGCATGCAGCTGGGAAAGTCTCCGATGCACCTTCCTTCTTTAGATTCTCGTACCTTGGAACTAGAGCTTCAGCAACTGTGGATGTAGGAGAATGCGAACCAATAAAATAGGGTGTCACTATGTGCGATAATTTGTATTAAATTTCCCGCATCTTCGTTCATACTGGGAAGTCTCAAGGGAAGAGTTTGTGGGTGGAAAAATAACGATCAGATCCATTGAATAAGATGGAGTGCAGTAGTTTCAAATACTTGATTTGATAGAGAGGTCTAGTTTTTCCATTTGACTGAGCTTAAGACAGCCTTGCTGTGAAACTCCAGGTAAAACATGATGTCCAGGAAAGATAGGCTGGAGTATACGTATCTCAGCAAACAACAGCCTTTGCCCTCTGCTTGATCCTGTTCGTTGAGTGACCATTTTCATGTTTGCCATTCATTTTTAGCATCTCCATGTACCTTTAGGATTTGCTTCTTATATGTTATATTTATGTTATAATCAGAAATCTATTACAATGTCTGTTGTTTAAGGTTTCAGTTGCATACTTGAGAAGATGGAAAAATGTGGGATAACTGTTCAGTTTCTGTTATATGGTTTGATTCTATTTTAACTTTATTCCTGGGCTGGCATTTTCAGCTGGTATAATCAAAGGTGATCTACGACCTGAGGTCCCTAGCTGGTGTGAACCTACATGGAGGTCATTGATGGAGAGGTGTTGGTCATCTGATCCTGAATTAAGGCCAGGTTTTCCAGAGATTGCTAAGGAGCTACGTGCCATGTCAGCGGCTATCAACATCAAGTGACTACCGAGCTGGACCACTAGTTGAAATGGATATTGATCATTTAGTTGAGCATAACCAATTGAAAGGTTGATCATGTAAATATGATTAGAACAGCAGGTATAGAAGCATCCTGAGACGTGAACAAATTCGCCGTCCGGTGTCTCATGTTTGACCTGAAGTCCTGAACATATTGACTGGGTTCAGGTAGAACCGTTGAAGTTCGAATGTATTGGGACTGGTTCTGCAGCTTTATAGTTAATATAGGAGGAAGGACGATTGGAATTCAGATGAGTACTCGAAAAATTGGTCAAGTAAAAGAGAGCTTGTATGTTTCCTGGTAGTCCCGGCTACTGATCCTTGAATGTTTTATAGAATGCTAATATTCATTGATTTGTGATTTCAGTACTCTCTCTCGCCTGTGTGCACGAATAGAGAGAAATCCAGATCCCACCAGTGGAGGTCTTTCCTGTATGATTATAAGGATAATGGTAATTGCAATTGTGTATGCTGCTACCAAATAATGATAGACAATTGCACCTTTGTTTTTTTGGGACAAAACTAATGTGTGAGAGAGTGTTTTTAAAAACTATTCATGTAAGATATGGGTGAGAACTGCAAACTGAATTCAGCCTTAAATTTTCAGCATTAATGAGAGTTCCTTGCACATAGTGATTATGTTGTTCCACTAATTGCAACATAGCACAGATTGCAAATCCCAAATCAACAAAGCCTTTATTTAAATTCTTCACACCGAGTAGATTGAAGTGTGCCAGATTGTTTCAAGGGCAACTCAATGTTAAGCTAACATAATTGTTTTAACTTCACCAATATTGTACACTTGCGTTTAGACATATGGGTTATATGAGGATCCGGATCGAAATCAGATCTTAAGTGCGCCTAGTGTGCATCCGGCAGTCATGGGTACATGCTTGGTGCTGCCAGCCGTCTAATATGCACTGGAGAGGATCTGATATCCGATCCAATAAGCGCAATGCACATCCCAAGGTTGATAGCATCTGGGCGTGCTGGAGAGGATCTGGTTCTGTTTTATGATGACCAAAGCCAAACACATGGTAAAACTTTTGAGAAACTTTTGAAGGGAAAAAAGAGCAACCCAGTGCATTAGGTTCTCGTTATTGCAGCGTTGCATGATTTGGGAGGGGCAAGTATACGCAACCTTCCGCCTGCTTTGTAAAAAAGGTTATTTCCATGTTTTGACTCTTGACCAACATATTGCAATACAACTTTACCACTGTGCCTCAATGGTCGCCCACTCTGAGACATAAATAGATGGAATTGCAAATGCGGCTGAATAATCGGTACGACGCATCTTTCGATAACACAACAGCTTTTAGCTAAATGGTAACCCAGCACGACCAAAACAGAGGGCACGATACAGAAGTTCTGTTTCAATGTTGACTATTTGATGTCTATTGCTTTACTATCGGACGAACAGAAGGATTAGACGGGCAGAAGGACGAGAAATCAAGGGGAATCCCTCCGGCGCTCTTCCCAGATCCGGTAAGTTAGCATCGAATCCCCAATGCTTAATCTCCTCTATAAGAAACTGCTCCCAATCGGAAGAACTATGCAATATTCAAGAATCCAATTGGGTTTTCTACAAAACGCTTCATTTCTCAAATTCATCTCCACGAAGGGCCCTACACTTCAGATATCGAACCCTTTGGTGGTCTCTTACCTTGTAAACTCATGTGGGTTCTCACCTGCAGCTGCCGTCTCTGCCTCCAAGAAGATAAGTTTTGAAACCTCAGAAAGACCAGATACGATTCTTTCCTTTTTCAGAAACCATGGTTTCACTGAAACCCAGATTTCAAGTCTCATCAGAAAGTACCCATCTTTGCTGTTAGTCAATCCTACAAAGACCCTTCTTCCCAAACTTGAGTTCTTTCATTCTGTGGGTGTTCAAAGCTCTGACCTTGCCAAAATCTTCTCCACAGACCCATCGATCTTGCTCTCTAGCTTAGTGAACCAAATAATCCCTGCTTTTAATTTCTTCAAAAGTTTAGTTGGGACTGTGGACAATGTTGTTATTGCTCTGAAACGTCAAACTCGTTTCCTCAAATGTGATGTAGAGAAAGTGGCTTGCAATATTGCAATCTTGAGAGAAAATGGGGCGACTGAGTCTAATATCTTGACATTATTAACTTGCTATCCCAAAACATTGACACCTAAGAATGATCGGTTCAAACAGATGGTTGAGGAGATTAAGCAAATGGGTTTTGACCCTTCGAAAGGCTTGTTTATGCTAGCTCTACATGTGTTTTCATCGTTGAACAAAGCGACCTGGACACAGAAATTAGAGGCTTATGGAAGGTGGGGTTTGTCTGAGTATGAGATTGTATCTGCATTTAAGAGGTATCCGTGGTTTATGATGCTGTCTGAGAAAAAAATAAGGGAACAGATGGATTTCTTTGTGAACAAAATGGGTTGGGAATTGACATATATTATAAGAAACCCTCGAAATCTTGGGTATAGCTTGGAGAAGAGAATAATCCCTAGGTGTTCAGTTCTTCAAATTCTGCAATTGAAAGGTCTAGTGGAGAGAGATCATAGCATAGGAAATGTGTTGGCAAAGAGTAATAAGCACTTCTTGGAGAAGTATGTATCCCCTTATGAAAAGGAAGTTCCTCAACTGTTGGATGTATATAAAGGTAAGATTGGTCTGCTAGAGCTAGGATATGTACCCGAGAAAGTCAGTGGAAGGATATTATTGTGAAAATTCAAAATTTGAAATTCAATAAATGTGTTGTTCTTTTCTTTTATATTTTCATCTAAAACATTTCATTCTTACTGGACATTCTTTTAGATATGGCAACAGAGTTATCTTGCTGCTTTTGAAATCAATCCTGATGTGTCTATGTTTGCATTGACCTTTTACTTTGGCTTACTAGAATATCTTGAATTCAGTAAGCTTCGTACCTCTATTTGTAGTATGCATAGACTGTATTCAACACTCAAGCTCAATATTATGACTTTTTTCATGCAACCCTTCAGGTCATTGATTCAACAAAGTTCTGTGGCAGTTGACATTTCAACTTTGATCTCCTGTGAACTAAGGGTTGTAGTTACTTGTTTGCCATGGGGAATTAGGTGCTGAAAACTTGCAAAATTGGTTTACTACCATTTTGATTAACATTTCTGAGCACCAATACGCTTATCTTTATTACCAAGGCTGCTTAGTATGAATAATGGTATGAGAAATTGTTTCTGGTGATTTGTCTTGAAAAATAAGGACAAGCAAGAAGACAAAATGAGAATGAAACATTCTTTTGGTGTGTTTGTTCCTCAATGTGAAGCAATTAAAGAGTGGGAGTGTAGCATTTTTGTTGGCTGAGCCCATTGAGTTTGGAATACTGAGTTATATGTAGGATTTATGTTACTGAAAGTTCATTTAATTCATGGGATTGAAGAAAAAATTGCAGAAGGAGGTAGAGAACAAGACCTAGCTGGATGGTTATATCTGCAAAAACCCAATCATTGCCTTATTCCACTGTTTAAAACCATAGATTTTAGTTGTTTTTGAGGGAGAGTTGTTTTTTCTAGTTCTGAGGGGATCTGATATTATTATATTGTCTAGTCAGAATCTTAGAATACATGAGCTTGGTTATTTTGGTCATAGAGTTTATGTACTGTTATAGTTGTCAAGCCGTGGCCTTGACATCTAAGCGCCTTGGTCACCTTGTTGGTGTCACCTTGATTTTGGACCCTCCCCAATGCCTTGGATCACTTAGATGCTATGACCACTATGTGTATTGTTTTTAGTGACTCTAGGAGAAGTGGCAAGGAAAGACATGCATAGCCTTAGCCTTATATCAAGTATGACCTCAATTAAATCTGATTGGAGGGTAATGATCCATGTGGCCGACAACCCCATTTAGTTGAGATAAGGATGATTTGATGTTGTATGTATTGTATTCAGTCCATAAGTTCAAAATGATGATGATTCGTTTGTTACTCTTAGTGTAGTGCTCAATTTGGCTCTCCAGCCGTAAATTTTACTCCAATTCCATTTTTAACAGTTGTGAAATAAGCAGGAAATCTGTTCTTTGATCCAGTCTAAATTCCATCTGAACCTAAAAAGCAGTATGTAGTCTGCATTGTGGTACTGTGACCTTCAAAATTGGTTGACTGATGTCTCTCATCCAACATGTGTATAGAGAACTTTATTTCAATTACTATTGTTGACAGTGGTCTTTGACAAATTAGTTATGGGATCTGTCAAATGAAAGGGGGGGGGGGTAAAATCCTTAGTATGTGCTTGATGTGAACAATGGTTTGAATTTTTGGGTTTTCACCAGAGTTGTTTCATGTAGATTTGGTTGTGCATCTATTTTTCATTGGATGGCAGGGCTTAAGAGAGCTTCTTAAAACAGAACTAATCACGAACCAGGGAAATTTAGTGGGAGATTAGCTTGTGACAAAATCGCAGGAAAAGAACACAACCAGATTAAAGAAAACCAAATAACTCATTCAAAATAGATCAATTGAGTCAGAAATTCTAGTCGATTAGTTTACTATATCATTCTTCTTTTCTCCTCTGGTTTTGAACTGAGGTGTGTGTATCAGTTTGTATTCCAAGGTGAATACTACTGTTTGTTGTTGATTGAAGACTATTGAAGCCACCTTATATGCTGCCATTGCATAAGCAGTGTTTATACAAGGCCACAGTTTCTATTTCTACCCTTACTGGCCAGCAACAAGAGAGTATTGATTCTCCTGTATCTGACCATCAGATTGAAGTGATTTCTAGCTGTTGTTTGCTAATTCTGTGTATTTTTTATTTGAAGATTCTGGCCACTGGATTAAGTTGATCTTTAGCTATTGTGTTCAACCTATTGAATGGATTATGCGAATATAATCTTATGCTCATCTGTTGTGCAGTTGTGAAGATATACTATTATTTCTATATCTGGAAAGTAGTTTCTATTTTCATTCTTGGGAAAATAATTTGGAATCGACCATTGGATCCTCATCCTACTTTGAGGCATTTTGGACTTGTTAGTTACCTCATCTGGTCTGAACTTGGGGTTAATCTGACATTGAGGTTTATCTGTGGTGTTTAACCTGCTGGTTGTGAGTCGTCTGATTCTGTTGTGGGTAGGATTCTGAAATCTTTTATCATGGCATTAGATTGAATCTGTCAACCAGTAAAATTAGATGGAAATCTGATGGTTAGATTCAAAGATTTGGAGTAAACCTACTAGGAGTAGGAAAACTCAAGCTGTAGGATCGGTGGACTATTTAGGGTTTCATAACAGGATTGGTTAAGAGTTTAAATAGATGATTGAAACCAGAAAAACCGAGGCAGAAATCAGATTCAGAAACTCAGAATTGAAGAAGTTGAGTTGAAGCAGGGTTTCAGAAATCGATGGAGAAAACTGACTGGAAACAGAATCTGATTTTAATAGTTATCAAGCAAATCAATGGAAAATTCTAGCAGTTTAAAATCAGGGATTAACTCAGGAAGTAGAAATAGAATTAGCTTGAAACTTGTAATAGGTTTTTAATAACAGACAGGAGAGAAAAGTTCAAAATTCTGAAGTGCAAATCTGAGAGGAGAAGAAGATTGAAGACTCAGTTCAAGAATCCACCCAAACTGAAGATCTGGAATTCAGCAGAAACTTTACTTGGATTCGACCAAGGTTCAGCTGCTGAATCCACAACAACCCATTCAGAATCCACTAATCCACACCTGAATCCATGGATGCACATGTCTAAATTCACGCACCCAAACAAAGCAAAAGCTCCTCCATTAATCAAATTTGTTTTTGAGGCTGTAGCCCCTTACGTATATACTTTATTGAATTTGAGTAGGACAGGCTCAAACTCAAAAAAGGAAAGATTAAAGTCAATCCTGAGTCAAAAAGGAAAGAAACAAAACATAGACTGACTCTTAACTCTTCCAATTGACCAGATTAGGATG
Organism: Macadamia integrifolia; assembly: GCF_013358625.1. Taxonomy (NCBI): domain Eukaryota; kingdom Viridiplantae; phylum Streptophyta; class Magnoliopsida; order Proteales; family Proteaceae; genus Macadamia; species Macadamia integrifolia. The sequence goes on along the minus strand of NC_056564.1, from coordinate 8,015,903 downwards.
GGTTAGTATATTTTCGTTTCAATATTAATTACATCTTGTTTGGCTTTAGACTTTAGAAGTTACAGTACTAAACTTCTGGGTGCATTGTTGCTGCCGTAAATGGGGTTGCAGCAATACACTCATTTCTGTTTTTTCTTTGTATGATATGTAGTTTTATTATTGATTTTTTTTTTAAATGATTGGATCATGGTTTTAGATTGTACATATTTTGATATCTATAGTTTTTTCTGTTATTTTATTTTATTTTGATATCTGAAAATTTTAACTCCTTTTCTTGGATTTGGATCTTTCTAGGCATTTTTGCATCTCCATTGGTTGTCATTTATTGTCATTTATTCCATGGTCATTGCATTATTATGGTATATAATTATGGAATTCTGTTAGGGTTTTTGCTGTTTTTATATTGTATGGTGTTCTAGTAGTTTTATGCCCTTATTAAAAATAAATAAATAAAATAAAAAATAAAAAATAAAAAATCTGTTTCTAAGCTCTTACTGTTGAATCATGGTAGAATTTTTGTGTTTTGCATTAAAATAATTTTCCCATGTATTTAGGTCAGTTTTCATGCATTTAGGGTTTTAGGCTTGGTTTGGCAATAAAATGGCACTTTTCATAATTTAAAAGTTTTAGTAGAATTTAGGGTTTCATTTTCTGCTTGGACTGATGTTGGTTTTAGGTTAGTTTAATTTGGTTGTATAATAATTTTCTTTATCAGCTTAGTCGAGGGTTATGAATTCTGCCTTATTTTGCATTCTTCATCAGCCTAGGTTGGTGAGTCAATCCCTACTTCTATCTTTTTAATATTTTTAATTTGATTTATTGTTAGGATTAATTATGTTTAGCTGGTTGATCTTGAATGTTTATCATCCTTTTGGGAAAAGGTTTGCCTCCAGTTTGCGTGGCCTTGCACCAGCACGGGGTCAATGGGAGCACACACACAAGAATCCAATAGGATGGGCGGGGTGGCCATTTCACTAACCCATGCGAGAGGGCATTACCAGGCAGTGTTATTTTTCCCTGTTTATAAAGTACCAAGTAAAATAGGAAAATCGGTTTAACCAGAGTGCCTAACTCCTTTCCTTAGTTTAAATATGACTCATTCAATCTTTCGGTCGGACCAATTCAAATGGAGTCAACATTTTTATTGTAGGTCCTAAATCCTAATCTAGGTGATGACTCCTTATTCATCATTTCCAAAAGGAAATATTTTGAAGACCCGTGTTCTCACACATGGTTCATTCAGCCAAATGTATTGGCTTAAACATACTCTACATTGGGCTCAAATAAAATGATACCAGAGATGTGTTCCAAGTGTATTGGATAAAAGATAAAACTAAATTCCAAATTGATGATACCAGAGATGTTCTTAAATCAAACAGCCGAACCAAATGTTTCAGAGAAACCCAATATGTGACATGGAAAGTTGAAATATACTGATGGCTGACCATCAAGCCAAAAAAAAAAAAAAAAA
>NC_056564.1:8006960-8014042 GCF_013358625.1 Macadamia integrifolia | reverse complement strand
TGAAAAAAGTGAGTAAAGATTCAAGAACTTACTATTCAAAATTTTCAACTTTCAAGTTCAAGGTTCTTCTTGGACTATGTTTTTCTCCTTCTTTGAACCATTCACTTCGACAATGTTTCTTTCAATCTACCATTTGAGTCTCCAAAAATGTGTGTGAATCAAAGGAGAAGAAAGAAGAGAAATATAGAAAACTATTGGTGAGAGTTTGAAGTGTTTGTTCAAACAATAAAAGGCACATTCATGGGAATTTTCATATTTTCAGTCGATACGTACCGATACGGTACCGATACAGTACGATACGGCTCGATACATACCGATACGGTCGATACATACCGATACGGTACCGATACTCTCGGGAATTTCCAGATTTTCAAAAGTTCGTATCGTAGAATATCGTACGTATCGGTACCGATACGGTACGATACGCACTATACAGCGATACGTAAAAGGGGCCCAAAATTTCCCGTAACGTATCGGTATGTATCGTGCCGATGCCTACCGATACGGCACGATACGCACCGATACTTAAAACCATGCATAGAATGAAAGTATGGAACAGTAGAAAAAGAGAGACTAGAGTTGAATGCTTATAATTGCTTACCAAATCCATATCCAAATCAAAAACCTTCTCTTCAAGAGAACCCACTTCCCTGACATTAAAGTTGTTCAAGAGAGTAATACCAGATATGGTAGAGAAGGGCGTCACAGACAAATCATCCTTCACCATATAAGTCACCAATCCCTTCACATATCCTGCTATCCCATCTACACATCTTTGCGCCTGATCTGCTGTTCCTGCTCCAACAACATAAGTCATCCGCACTGAGAGCTGATGTAGACTATTACCAGGACAGCGAGTACCAGAGGTACCACTTACATAGTTACAATTGTGGTTGCATCTGTAGAATTGTGGAGTACTGTGTTTATCAGAAGTAGGTGGATTGGACAAAAGGAGAGGAACTTGGGCAACCCCAGTAGGAAGTTTGGGTTCTAGTAGGGAAACCTTGGTTTGGTTTTGTTCTAAGTAGGATTCACTTAGGTTCTCCACACTTTTGTAGAGATTGCCCAAAGAACCTACCATGCTGTCCTTAGTGAGGAGCTTGACAACAGTTCCTACAGGTAAGGCCAAGAGATTAAAGAGGAAGTCCACAATCTCCTTCCCTGCCTCTGCAAACAGGACTTTCTGGGCCTTCTTGTCAACCAGAAGTCTCACTTTCAGATTCGCAGCTGCTGCCATGGGTGGTCAGTACTAGGGTCGTTTGGTGTATGGACTTACAGCAGAGAAGGGTGTATGGCTTTATATAGATGATGTGCAGGAAGAGGCTTCATCTTCTTCATGCATTCACAGGCGTGATGAACATTAATTAGAGTTTAGATTCCCCACCAATTAACCCCACAAAGAAGAAAGTCTCTGCAACCCAACAATTTTTAATGCTAGTCTGCAACCGCATGCCAACTGCTATTGAGGGAGAGAAAGCACTTCTGAGCTTTGAAGGGGTAATTTGGTCGATACATGTAGCCATAGAGCAATGAAGGAAAGGAGAGAAGATGGTATAATTAGCGTGTCAGCTTTGGATTTCGTTCTCTTCACTGTCACTCCGTGGGAACTTGAATACAGAATCAAGTAGATGAGGAATTTTTTTTTCTGCTATGAAGTGGAAGAGACTGTTGGGTTGGTCATGGGATGGCCTAGATCAATGTACAAGGTAGCCGTTAAGAGTCACCTTCACCCACCTTAATCTAATGGGGGTTGCAATTATGCTCAGTCAAAGAAATGGAACGTCACCTTCCCTCTTAGTTTCATAAATACCTTTCTAGATTTTTTTTTGTATTTTAAAGGGCTCATCTTACTGTTACCAAAATTAAGTGTGAAGTAGTAATTTTCATTTGATTTTTCCTCACCTTATTCTCAAAACTTATTTAATATAGGGATTAAAAAAGTGTATTAAATAAGTTTTTAAATTAAAAGGGTTGACTGGTTGTGTGCAGCCTGTGCGAGCACCTTAACCAATAGCACAACACGCCGGGGCATCCAACATGTGGTTGCTTGGTTATTTTGTAGCCTCTTGTGATTGCTTGGTTATTTTGTAGCCTCTTGTGAGAGGGCATAAGGGATTTGCAACAAGGTAGTATTCTTTTTCCCTCAAAATAATTTTAAAATGATTTGTCATCATGTCATTTGAGGGAGAATACTGCGTAACGTAGGCTAGTGTCTCCCAGTGACTCTCTCTCTCCTCCCTTATATGAAATAATATATTAAAAAAAAAAAAAAAGTTATACCTAGTAAACAAGATTCCCGCAAGTGCAAGGTGGGGATGAAAACTATGCACCCTTACCCCGAATTAGAGTCAATGTTTCTATTGTAGGTCTTAGACACTAATCTTGTGATGATTGACGAGTCGCTATTCATCCTTTCCAAATGGAGATATTTTGGGACCCTATTCTAACACTGTTCATTCAGGTTTCTCCACACTACTATGGGGATTATGTAAGTATCCCCACCATGTTGCCCTTTCTGAGGAGCTGTTGAAAAGGAAGTCCACAACCTCCTTGTCAGACTTTGGAAAGAGGAGTCCGTCGGCCTTCTTGTCCAAGAGAACTTCAATCTCAGCTTGGAATTTTCCATTGCTAGGCATGTTGGACATTGCAGCTGTGCTTAGTCTGAAGGGGGTTGCATAACAACAGAGAACTTGTCTCATACGATATGGCCTATCTTTTTTTAATTTCAAAACTATCCTTAAAACGAAGGTATGCTAGTTATCCAAACATCACGAGACATCTCATCTGTCATATTGGACAGTTGATGTATTCATTAATTGCACCATTGTATAGAGACTACAGAGTCTACTAGATTAGCTACACATTAAATTTCAATGTCTAATTCAATGATGGGGAAGTGTTTTCTGTGTGGGCGAGCATAGTTCCCACAAGTGCATGAGGACAAATGGAAGTGCATGAGAAAGCATTCACAAAAGAGTCATTTTCACTTTCATGGGGGGTGGACTGGTCATTTCGCACACCCCCACAGAAAACATTTCCCCTTCAATCAAATACCCTTATTGTTTTGCCATGTTTCCTATGTATGTTAATGTCCATGCATATACGTGTACCGATACTCTTAGACATTGTTATGTACTCTCTTAACTTTAAATAGAGAATTTTTATTAAATAAAATGGAATTATTGATAGCCCAAATTTGTTTTGTGATCCCCAAAAACATCACATTCCATTGTTAAATGGATAATTACACATAAATAATATATTGAAATGGTGGGATTTTATTCCCTTTCCACCAAATTACTAATATTCTCATTCTATAAATCTCACCGAAACATATGATATGAAGGCTATCAAGCCATTATGTGATTTCAATTATGTCAAGTACTCATAATGGGAAGAAGTTTGCCTTTTGATTGTGGGACTTATAAGTGTTTTTCACTTACTATTCACTCTCTGTTTGGCCCATCTAAGGCTCTCTTTGGTTTGATTTCTATTTGTATTTATTTGACTTATTTCTATTTTTACAAGTGTTTGGTATAATTTAGAACACTTATTTCTATTTATAATTGATGAGGCAAAATATGTCCCCTTCCTCAGCACGGCTGAAGCATGTATGCAAACCTGAACATGACTGATCTACTACCTCGGCGTCCAACAGGCCGTGCTGGCACCTCGGCCTCCAAAAGGCCATGCTATCACCTCGGCCTCCATTAGGCCGTGCTACCACCTTGGCCTCCATCAGGCCGTGCTACCACCTCGGCAGCCATCAGGCCGTGCTTCCACCTCGGCCTCCATCAGGCCGTGCTTCCACCTCGGCCTCCATCAGGCCGTGCTTCAACCTCGGCCTCCATCAGGCCGTGCTTCAACCTCGGCCTCCATCAGGCCGTGCTTCAACCTCGGCTTCCATCAAGCCGTGCTGCCTCCTCAGCCTCCATCAGGCCGTACTACCACCTCGGCCGTCATCAGACCGTGCTTCCACCTCAGCCTCCATCAGGGCGTGCTATCAGCTCGGGATCCATCCGGCTGTGCTTTCACCTTGGCCTCCATCAGGCCGTGCTACCTCCTAGGCCTCCATCAGGCCGTGCTGTCACCTCGGCCTCCATCGTGCCATGCTGCCACCTCGGCCCGACGTCAACAACAAGGTTTCCAGAAATGTGTTTTCGTCCACCCCTACATTCAAGGAACATAATTCCTACTCCGGAGGACATGACTCTATCCATTACACGTCATCATAGACGTCACACGGTTGACCTTTCCGAGTTAAGAGGAGAATATTCCCCTGAAATATTTCCAGAATCACAGAGCCACTCCCCTTGAGGACTCCATGCCTAAACAGGACTCTTCACAATCGTCTTCCACTTGCCCTCCATCAGCAACCTATAAATACCAAGGTAAGCCTCCATCCGAGAGGATCGATTACTCACTTCTCTTACTGGAAAAGTTCTCTTGAGCATCTGTTGTGGAAAGATCTGACTTAGGCATCGAAGAGTCCCCCGTTGGGTCAACCTGGCTCTCCTCTGTCATCTCTTCTGTGTAGGTCGGCCAAAGCACCAGGAACTGCAGGGAAGATCGTCCGGTCAATTTTTTCTGCATTAGATTGGTGCCGTCCATGGGAAATTGTTACAAAAAGTCACCTTGGACCAATGCAATTAAGGAGTGAGAAGGTCGTTTCTTCAACGACAACGCGAGCAAGATCCACTCATGAAGTACCACTTGGACGTCCCCATTCACCACCAATGGCAGAGCAGGAAAACGTCCTAGTAGAGACCCCTCAATGAGGACCCCAGCAAACCAGGCCTGATACGCAAGTTACCCAGGGAGAGGGGGATCAGCGCGAGCAAAACCCTTAGCTATCTCGTCACGTTCCATCATCCCGAGTAACTCACCCAAACATAGAAAAAGCAGATGCAGAGCTTGTAGCTGCAGGTTTTAGCAACAAACGCATTGGTGAGGGATTTCATACGTCAGTTTGGCTCGGCACTTCCAGTGCCACGCACTAGTTTAGCTCAGCCGCCTAGGCCTATTCCGAGCAGACATCCCAACGACGAATCTCCTGACAACAGCGTCACCCCTCAATCAACAGCAAGAAGGGGGTCAGCCAGAACTTTGTGCACTGTTCATTCGGTACCACCGCGCTCTCTTACTGAGGGGCGTAGGTGAGGTCCCATCCCTGCTCAGATACGAAGAGCCCGTCGTTTCGAACATCACCGGAGCCCAGAGACACATGATACTCATAGATCCCCACCCCGGGTAGGAAGACGCCAATTGTCGCCTCAAAGACTCAGTAGAGGCGTGCGTCCCCACAGAGAAGAACGTGAAAACTACCAAAGGTCAGCTCGGTAAGATCAACCCCACCTGGGTCAGGGCTCGCCCATCGGGCCGACTAGAGGTGCACCACAGCAAAGTCACCAAGGCTAAGGAAGAAACCCCAGAAGAGGCAAAGGGGCACGCCAATCCCCGGATGTTCGAGCTGAGGAGAGAAGAGATGACTTGGAGAGCCGCATCTAGCGACTCACTGAGCGAATAGAGGGAATGAAGAGGTAGGGTCACCCGATCGACATGATTGTAACCCCGACCCATAATGCACTGTCCGATGAACTGATTGACGTTGAGCTGCCCTAAAATTTCATGATACCTGTCTTTAATGGATATGACGGCACCACAGATCCCTATGATCATCTGCTGTACTACAGCTCGGCCATGGCGGTTCATGGAAGGTCAGACACCGTTCTCTACTGAGCTTTCACAGCCTCATTAAAAGGAACTGCACTGGTGTGGATGTCGAACTTACGGCCACGGTCCATCCGCAACTATGAAGAGCTGACAAGAGCGTTCCTCACAAGTTTCCAAGCAAGTATGAAGCAGAAGCAAACTATGCAAAACGTGATGAACATGAGGTAGGGAGTGAGGGAGACTATAAGGGAGTTCCTTGCCCGATTCACCAAGGCTACATTGCAGGTAAAAAACCTACTGGAAGGAGTGGGGTATAACACGTTGTGTAACGGGGTAATACACTCTGATCTGGTTCAGTCCCTGGCCCTCGACTTACCGGAAACGATGCCCAAACCGTTGAGACAGTGCAATCAATATGCCAACATGGAGGAAGTTCTGGCCGCCCTAGGAATAGCTGACAGGGGTGATCAGGCGGAGAAGGAGAAGAAAAGGACTCTGAGACCTAGGGATGACTCTCGTGAGCCGAAGGAAAATAGAATAGATCGGCCTCTTGACACAGCTGAACCTAAGTGATATGAACTTGATCGTTCTTGAACAAACTTGCTCTTAGAGATCCAAAATCAGAAGTACTTTCGCTGGCCCAGGCCAATGGCAGGTAAACCAGAAGAGAGGAACCCCAATCGGTATTGCCGATACCACCGACACTATGGACATGACACTGAAGACTGAAAGTCTCTGAAAAGGGAAATTGATGAGCTCATCAAGGCCGGATACCTCAACCAGTATTTGAAGCAGAAATATGGTGGGAACTGGCTCGAGCCGAGGAGAGATGATGCCCAGCCGAGCTGAGGTATGGTTGAGCCGTCCAAGGACCCAGCCACGGACCGAGCTGACACATATGACAAACAGCCCGTGGGTCCAACCATCCTAACAATCATGGGCGGACCCATGGCAGAATTAGTCAGAAAAGCCAAAGCACACGTGTGGTTCGTATGCATTACAGAACAACCTGTCAAAACCCTCAAAATGGATCCACCCATTACTTTCTCTGACAGAGATCTGGAAGAGTTGAACTGACCTCACAATGGCGCTGTCGTGATTCAATTAGTGGTGGCCAACCACCCCTTCCATAGGGTCCTAGTGGACACGGGAGCCTCCGTTGACCTCATGTCATACGAAGCCTTCAAAAAACTGGGGCTTGGCACAGGGGCCTTAAAACCAGCTCCAGGAACCTTGTACGGATTCTCAGGCATGCTAGCTGAGCTAGAGGGATTTGTTGACCTACCTGTAACCATCGGATAGGGAGCTCAGACAGTCACAACCATGGTCTCTTTCATGGTCACCAAGATCGCCTCATCCTACAAAGCAATCATTGGCCGACCTGGTCTCAATGGTCTTGGGGGATTGTG
>NC_056564.1:8001457-8006940 GCF_013358625.1 Macadamia integrifolia | reverse complement strand
GATTAGAGCATCGCACTTTGATACCACCGTTGTTATGCCCCATTCACATAGAATTGGATCGGTGACTGGGTTCCCTCCAGGTAACCCAAAACTACCAGGATCATCTGATACAATAACCATAGCATAGCTAGTCACAAGTGATCAATGGGATATGATAATATACTACAATGGAAGTCTTGTCATAAATGATTACAAGTAATTTTTCATATACTCTTGATACCCTAATTGTTATACATAAGTATTTACATGTGGGCCTACAGGCATGATATTTACATAAGAAATAGCAATTTAAATATCCAGAGCACAAAAAGGGAAATATACCAAAAGAATAAAAAGAGTGCAGTAAATAGAATCTGTCACTGTTGCCCTGCAATACAACCCTCACACAGGCAGCCATCACTATGTTCGAATTCTTCGGGGACCTATAATCCCCCACTGGGGTTTCTTCAGTGGGACCCGGCACAGGTTCCTCTACAGAATATCCTGTAAAATCTTCTAAAAAGGTGTGTACACGAGGGGTGAGCTCACTAGCTCAGTAAATGGAAAGAAAGACATACACAAGCAAATGCAATGCAAATGATACTATATGCATGAGATTCATTTTAATCCTATTCCACCTAGACAAATCATTGTAAGTCATAGATAACGTGCTACTCACAACCACAGTGAGCGTATGCCCTGGGTTTGAGACGCGTTCTCCATCCCATGATACGCTTATAGGGTTATCGGATAAGGCCCACCATGAGTAATCATGAAAGTAAATTGTGGCCAAACCATAACAAAAATGTAAATCGTGGTCGAACCACAGTAGAAAAGTAAATCGTGGCCGAACCACAACAGAAATTAAAAGAAGTACGATTGACCCTCTGAATATATCACCAAGGTTTTCAGCTGTCCTAATGATTAACCAGGCATACTTCTGACCACCATGGCAGTCCGTGACTGACGCTTTCCACCAGTGATAACCCAACACATAAACCCCTGTTGGAAAGGATCATAGCACGAGGGATTATGATATCCTAGCCACATGCTCCCAAATGAGATATTACAAATGCATAGTACTTCTTCTATGTCCCATTCTATGGTGTACTAATGCATTTGTTTATAAGTCGACTGTGGCATCTAATCTAGAAATCCCACATATGTTCGACAAGCCAGCATTATAACCATCACATGATAAATCCATTCTCAAGATTTTAAGTAATTAATTATGCATATAGAATTTATAACATATCATGTTCAGTTTTAAATGCATTATTCATTCATCAATCATATACATGGAAATGACAATCAGAATGTCAATATAGTCCATGAATGCATAGGATGCCAAAAAAATCTAAAAATTAAGATCAAAGTCCTCTCCCCACTTACCTATTTTTCATAGAAGAATCAACACTCACGGTATAGGTAAGATCCAAAGTGAGAAGATGAGTTTCTCGAAAGCTGGCACAGATAAAGGGTTTAGAAATAGGTACAAATCGAGACTATAAATGATGTAGGATATGGTCACGATGCGTATAATAGTGTGAAGAAGGTTATCGATGAGTTTGAGCTTAAGCGGAGCTCAATTGGGCTACAGGTGGGTCATATAGGTGGGTAGGAGAACCCACCTATGTAGTTTGCCTGGATTAGTGGGTCATACTAATAGGTCAGTCACCCATTTGTCTTACTCGCCGGTAGAATCAGAGGTGTAGGAATGACTGGTGGGTCAGATAGGTGGGTGAGGCACCCACCGGTCTTACCCATTGATTCTCTTGGATTTTGCTGTTTTCCTTCTTTCTTCTATTCCAACTCTTGAAACCCTAATAGGGTGATTCCCAAATCATTTCCCACACATTCTAAGTTTTATCTACTTGACTGTACCATAGATCTAAGACAACAATAAGATTTGGGAGAAAAAATCATACATTTACTTGGAAAAACCCCAAATCATGGAATCCTCTTCCCAAACTCAAATGCCACTTTAATAATCACCAAATCTTTGTTTCCCTCCTCAAATACTTCAAGGAAATTATATAATGGCTTCATTATCCTCTAAATTCAAACATATACAAAGAGTGTTTCATCAAATCTCAAGGTTTATGGTGTTACTTATCTAAAAATGAAGATTTCAAGTCACTGAATACTATTTCGGTGACAGAAAGGCGAGGTGCAGCTCTGGAATCTAAGGGGTGAGCCACTTTCCCCTTTTTTCTCTCCTTTTTCCTATTTTCTCCCTCTTCTTTACTCCTCTCACCCACTTTGCTAAAAAAACCATAAATGAGGGAGAAAGAGTTATAAAGGCTATTTATACCCTAGTGTTATAAATATCTTCTAAGGTCCATTTGGTTTTGTCCATTTATGGATCGAATCATAATAAATCGCGTTTCCAGCGAGGTAGGCAATATCATCGGGCATACAAGACCTCATTATGATGAGGAGGCCAAGACACATGTGCTCATCCAAGCCAGGCATGCTGGGGTCCACAATACCCCTACAGGTGGGTTACACTGCTGGGTCTCACACCTACTGGTGACACCCACCAGTTGGCCAAACAAGCCAATCTTACTGTATTTTGGAGGAAAATAGTCATAACATGTACTTCACTCTCATCACATGTTGTGGATCAAGTTCTTATCATTCAAATATGATAACATAGCTTTCCTACTCATACATAACCTTGTGATATGTGCAAGGGCATGGCTTAGGCATGTGGATCATCTCAGGTATCGGCTCAATCTCATCTGGCAACCCTGCATTCGACGTCACCCTTGGCATCATATACCACGAGGCATTGGCATCAATCTATTTCGGTTGAGACCCTACAAGAACAAATCGAACCAACCGATCAATAAATCGGGTTCAAAGAGCAGGGCTCTACAGCTCTAACAGACAAGGATTGGGTATTGTATGTGGATGGAACATCTAACAAGATAGGAAGCGGTGCAAGAATTATAGTGATTAGTCCCAAGGGATTCAAAATTGAATACTCTCTGTGGTTATACTTTAGTGCCCCAAACAATGAAGCTGAATACAAAGCACTGATAGCTGGAATTAATCTGGCACATGCTTTGATGGTGCATAGTGACTTATAGCTTGTAGTACGGCAAGTGAATGGTGACTATAAAATAAAGGAACAAAGGATGGCAGAATACTTGAAGACGGTGCGAGAAAAAGTAGCAGCTTTCAAGGAATTTGAGGTAAAGCAGGTACCACAAGCAGAAAATGCTAGCACAGACGCATCGCAATTAGCTACCTCAGATTACATGGAGCTAGGATACTTAGTATATTTTAAGTATTACCTTAATCGAGCACCAAGAGTCCCGAGGAGGTAATACCCGTTGATGAGAACGGCCCCAGTTGGATGGATCCCATAGTAAAGCTGTCACACCCCCGTTCGCACTGAACCGGGCCAGTGACCGGGTTAACTCCGGTTAACCCAAACCTGCCAGGATCATCTGATACTATATTCCACCACAGCATACACACAACTAATAAAAGCTCATCAGATCAGCGGAAGACTAAGTTTTACCTGTGAATAATCCCATAATACTTGATGCCCGAATTGTGATACAATAGTTATATACATGTGGGCCCGAAGGCATGATATTTACACAATAAGAGTACAATTCACATATCAAGTACATAAAGGAAACCATCAAAATAATCAGAGTACACAGCTCGGCTCGGCATCAAAGGTCGGAGCTCAGCTCGACATCAAGAGTTGAGCCCAGCTCGGCATCACACGGCATCAGAACTGTGGTCCCGCAGCACAACTCTCGCACGAGCAGTCAATGCCGTGCTCTAACTCCTCAGGGGTCCACCAGTCCTCTTTGGGGAACTCGAATGTGGGACCCACCCCATGCTCTTGAGATGTATGACCTGCAAAATCATCTAAAAGGGGTGCACACGTGGGATGAGCTCACTAGCTCAATAAGTGGTAAGATGGACCACACAGCAGTCCACACAACAAATCACAACCATATGCACTATATGCTATGCAATACATTTTTAATCACATCCACCTAAGCAACATTACTAAGTCTTTGGTTTAGTGCTACTACAGCCACAGTGCGCGTATACTCCGGGTATGAGCCACGAACTCCATCCCGCGATACGCCCATAGGGCTGTCGGAGAAAGCCCACCGTGAGTACTCGAAAAAATAAAGACAATGCCATCCACCAGCTCTCAACAGAAATGTAAATGACTGAAATTAAAGGTGCTGACTCCAGCAATTTAAAAGCAGTACGATTGGCCCTCTTGAATATACCACCAGGGTTGCCGACTGTCCTACTGACCCACCGGGCGTTATGTCTAACCGCCACAGTGACCCGACAACCGTGACCATTGTTTCCCCCCAAATGGTAACCCAACACCTTAACCCTTGTTGGGAAGGGTCATAGCACGGGAAGGTGAAATCCTAAACCGCATGCTCCTATATGACAATAGTACGATTACATAGTGCCTCCGCGTCCCATACCACGGGCCACCAATGCACTCGTTTCCAAGCTGACTACGGCATCTAGTCTATCAATGCATCATGCATAATGATGTCAACATTCAATCACATAAGCATCTCATCACGTGGCATTTAGAAAGTAACCATATCACACATGCATAACAATGTGAGGATGACTAATCTACATAGCATATTCATGATGGCATGACTAGACTAAATACATTTAAATGAATGCCAAATAATGCCTTGAAACAAGGCCAAACATCCTCTCCCCACTTACCTGTTGTGTACAAGGATTCCCGCTCGGTACGGTTGAGATCCGATGCGAGAATCGTAGGATTTGGTGAACCTAACACGATTGAGCGGGGTTAGTACTTCACCATTTTAGAATCAAAATTAACGAGATCCGATAACAAAATCATGTTGAAAATGTTAAAAGAAGGTCGTACGTCCGATTTGGGTCCAATCGGATGCAAGAATCACCTTCGGGGCCTCTCAGGTGGGTCAGACAGGTGGGCTGTCTGGCCCACCGGTTTGGCCCACCGGTTTGGATAGGCGGGTAGGCTGGCCTACCAATTGGCCCACCGGTCTAGCCCATCGATTGGGCCAGGGGCCCCTGTTAAGACCTGCGGGTAGGGTGGCCCGCCGGTTAGCCTGTCGATTGTGCTCGAAGGCCCGACCCTCTCAGGTGGGTGCTCACAGGCTGGACAGATGGCCCACCGGTCCCACCCACCAGTCTTGGCGGGAAAACTGCTGTTTCTTCCCAACTTCCTCCATTCTTTGGGGATTCAAATGGGTTTTTTCCAACCCATTCTTCACACTTTCAATGTCTTATATGATGGTTCTAGCCTAGATCTAGGTTAGATTCAAGTGATGGGAAACCATCTTACCTTCTTTGCTCAAGAACACCTTCAAACCCTCTAAATCACTTCAAACCCACAATGCTTCTCCAACCTTGTCAATACCTCTTCAAATCCTTCAAGATCAACACATAAATCATCTATTAAACCTTAGATTCATCATTTCAAAGGGGATTTACAAGAT
>NC_056564.1:8001325-8001437 GCF_013358625.1 Macadamia integrifolia | reverse complement strand
CTGCTGAAGTGCCTGCCCCCGAGCCGAGCTAAAGAGACACTAAGCGAAGTCCACGAAGGGATTTATGGGGGACACATCGAGGGTAGAGCACTGGCCTACAAGGTACTACGCC
>NC_056564.1:7994017-8001305 GCF_013358625.1 Macadamia integrifolia | reverse complement strand
CATAGGGCTGTCAGAGAAGGCCCACCGTGAGTACTCGAAAAAGTAAAAACATGCTGACCATCGGCTCTCAACATAAAATAAATGACAAAATTTAAAGGTGCTGACTCCAGCAATTTAAAAGCAGTACGATTGGCCCTCTTGAATATACCACCGGGGTTGCCGACTGTCCTAATGACCAACCGGGCGTAATGTCTAACCGCCACAGTGACCCGACAACCGCGATCACTGCTTCCCCCCAAATGGTAACCCAACACCTTAACCCCTGTTGGGAAGGGTCGTAGCACGGGAAGGTGATAATCCTAAACCGCATGCTCCTATATGACAATAGTACGATTGCATAGTGCCACCGCATCCCATACCACGGGCCACCAATACACTCGTTTCCAAGCCGACTACGGCATCTAATCTATTAATGCATTATGCACAATGATGTCAACATTCACCACATAAGCATATCATCACTTGGCAATTAAAAAATAAACACAACACCCATGCATAACAATGTGAGGATGACTAATCTACATAGCATTTTCATGATGACATGGCTAGACTAGATACGATTAAATGAATGCCAAACAATGCCTTGAAACAAGGCGAAACGTCCTCTCCCCACTTACTTGTAATGTACAAGGACTCACGCTCGGTATGGGTGAGAACCGATGCGAGAAGCGTGGGATTTGGTGAACCTATCATGAGTGAGCGGGGTTAGTATTTCACCATTTTGGGATCAAGGTTAACACGATCAAATGACAAGATCATATTTAGAATCCTAAAAGAAGGTCACACGTCCGATTTGGGTCCAATCGAACGTAAAAATCACATTCGGAGCCTCTCGGGTGGGTCAGACAGCCCACCTGTCTGACCCACCGATCAGACCCATCGGTCCTGACCGACGGGTAGGTTGGCCCACCGGTCGACCCACTGGTCTGGCCCGTCGATTGGGCCTGAGGGTCCTGTTAAGACCAGCGGGCAGGGTGGCCCACCAGTCTGCCCGCTGGTCGGGCCCATCGATCGAGTTCGAAGGCCCTGCCCTCTCAGGCGGGTGCCCACAGGCGGGCTAGATGGCCCACCGGTCTGGCCCACCAATCTTGGCGGGAAACCTGTTGTTTCTTCCCAAACTTACCCCAACCTTTGGGGATTCAAATGGGGTTTTTCCAAATCCATTCTTCACACATTCAAGGTCTCATAAGATGGTTCTAACCTAGATCTCGGTTAGATTTAAGGAATGGAAAGCCATCTTACCTTCTTTGCTCAAGAACACCTTCAAAACCCCAAAATCACTTCAAATCCACAATGCTTCTCCGACCTTGTAAATACTTCTTCAAATCCTTCAAAACCAACACATAGATCATCTATTAAACCTTAGATTCATCATCTCAAGGGGGATTTACAAGATCTCAAGAAACCCTACCCAAATCAAGGGTTTTACTGAGGTATGGTAAGGTTTAAGGAACCCAGCCTTTGCTCACCTCAAAACGTAGATCTAGTGTTGGAGATCACTTTTCCGGCATCGGAATGGAAAGATCAAGCCTTGGTGCCGTTGAAATCCATCTCTTCTTCCTCTTCCTTCTCTTCTCCTCTTCTTTCCTTTATTTTCTCTCTCCTCTTTACTCTTCTCACCAACATCCGAGTGTCATAAATGAGAAAAGAAAAGAAAATCATAAAAGCTATATATACTTCTTAAATAACTAAGTAATTCACATAGGTGGGTCACTCAGGTGGGTGGATGCGCCCACCTGTCCGCCCACCTAAGGGCCAAAACTTAGGATTTTGACAGAATTCGACCCTCGGCACGAATCTCACTCTTGGCATACGATGTAATATACGTATGCGCCTTAATATATGGCTACATACCTGCTTTATCCGTATATGGCCTTATGATAGGTACATGTA
The DNA here is from genome assembly GCF_013358625.1 of Macadamia integrifolia. Taxonomy (NCBI): domain Eukaryota; kingdom Viridiplantae; phylum Streptophyta; class Magnoliopsida; order Proteales; family Proteaceae; genus Macadamia; species Macadamia integrifolia. The sequence continues at coordinate 7,999,412 of NC_056564.1, read as the reverse complement.
CACGGCTTGGGTACACCCGTCTCTTCTGGCACTGGCTCAGACTTGTCGGGCCAGCCGGTGTTTAAGGTCACCCTTGCCATCATAGTCCATAAGGATCCCGCTTTAACGCTCTCCGGTTCGGGTCCTGTATGGTTAAACCGGGTCAATCGTATAATCAGACCGGGTTTAAGAAGTATAGTATTACAGGCGGACCCAAGAAGTGAAGGCAAGCTCAGCACGAATTGGGAAGGCCCTTATATAGTCTCCAAAGTGGTGTGCCCCGGCACATACCACTTGCAGATTCAGGGGGGTACAGCTACACCAAGGGCATGGAATGTTGAAAATCTCAAAAAAAATTATTAGTAGATAGTTTTTTCAGTAGATTGCATTGAAATCCCATCGATTGGGTGTTAGTCTTGAAGATTTTATACTATCAGCACCTTAGCAATTATTCAGTTTTTATCACGGAGCAGATTAGATTCTATTTTGAAGCAATGTATTTGTCCCAAGTGCATACCACACATCAATATACTATGAAGCTTCTTTCAAATATCTGAATCTTCTAAGATTGAGTACAGCTCGACAGAATCTAAGACCGAGCTCAAGCTCGGCACCACAAGACCAGACCCAAGTTTGGCGACTCAAAGACCTTAACCAATAAGGCACAAAGACCGGGCCCCAGCTCGGTAGAATCTAAGACCGAGCTCAAGCTCGGCACCAAAAGACCAGACCTAAGTTTGGCAACTCAATAAGGCACAAAGACCAGGCCCTAGCTTGGCAGCAACTAAGACCGAGCTCAAGCTCGGCACCATAAGACCAGACCCAAGTTTGGCGACTCAAAGACCTTAACCAATAAGGCACAAAGACTGGGCCCCAGCTCAGCAGCAACTAAGACCAAGCTCAAGCTCGGCACTACAAGACCAAACCCTAGTTTGGCGACTCAAAGACCTTAACCAGTAAGGCACAACGACCGGGCCCCAGCTCGGCAGCATCTAAGACTGAGCTCCAGCACAGCACCACAAGACTAGACCATAGTTTGGTGACTCAAAGACCTTAACCAATAAGGCACAAAGACCAGGCCCCAACTTGACAACACTAAGACTGAGCTCAAGCTCTGCACCACAAGACCAGACCGTAGCTTGGAGACTCAAAGACCTTAACCAGCAAGGCACGAAGACTGGGCCCTAGCTCGGTAGCATCTAAGACTGAGCTCTAGCTCTACACCACAAGACCAGACCCTAGTTTGGCAACTCCAAAGACCTTAACCAATAAGGCACGAAGACCGGGCCCTAGCTCGGCAGTAACTAAGACCGAGCTCAAGCTCGGCACCACAAGACCAGACCCTAGTTTGGCAACTCAAAGACCTTAACCAATAAGGCACAAAGACTGGGCCCCAGCTCGACAGCACAAAGACTGAGCTCAAGCTCGGCACCACAAGACCAGACCCTAGTTTGGCGACTCAAAAGACCTTAACCAGTAAGGCACAAAATCAGGCCCCAGCTCGGCAACATCTAAGATCGAGGTCTAGCTCGGCACCACAAGATCAGACCCTAGTTTGGCGACTTAAAGACCTTAACCAGTAAGGCACAAAGATCGGGCCCTAGCTCGACAGAATCTAAGACCGAGCTCTAGCTCGGCACCACAAGACCAGACACTAGTTTGGCAACTCAAAGCCCTTACGAACTAAGGCATACAAGCCCGAGCCCTGACTCGGCACCTCAAACCCTTACGTACTAAGGCATTTAAGCTTGAGCACGGCTCGGCACCTCAAGACCTTGCACTATAAAGCATGCAAGCCCCAGCCCCGACTCGGCATCACAAAAGACCTCAATGCAAGGCATACCAAAAGATTGAGCCCCAACTCGGCACCACTATGGCTAGTCCAGGGCTTAGCGCCTCAAGGCCACACTCAAATAGCTGCACTTGTCCTTATTCTTCCAAAAATTTACTCATTTCGATCCGCGCCCGAAGCACAGAAAAATAAAGAAAGAAGCACAAGAATACTGAGAGATGAAGACATCAAAATAAATTTTTCATTCACCAAAAATGGGGAAAAGCCCTCAAAATACATCACTACCAAAGGAGACATCTACATAAATATAGATCTATATATATAAGGCTAATCTCGGGGGGCTGATCCACGGGCCTAGCTCAGCACAAGAAAATCCTTCGAGTCGGATCACCTCTTCACCAACATCGATCGAGCCGTAGAGCTGCACCAAAGTAGCATAGACGGGAACGAGCTGCTCATAGTCCGTCAGATTGTAGCTTGGCATCTTACTCAGAATGAACCAGATGGCATCATCCGAACTGACCTGGAACGAAGCAATGTTAATGTCATCCAACCACTTCTGATAGGCCTAAGGGTCCAGCCACCTCGTTGGCCTCCAGCTCAGCCCAATGTCGCCTCTCCAATTCACCAACCCTAGCTGTGAGCTCCTCCTCCTTGCGAGCGCCCTGAGTCTCAGACAACTCCTCTTAGAGAGCATCATTCTCCTTCAAGTTGCCGTTGGCATTGTGCTGCTTAGCAACCTCCTGTTCCGGCTCTCTAGTTATCAACCCAACATCATTGGCACGGACCTCCTCAGATCGGGCTATTTCTTCTCGACCTCAAGTTGGCTTGTGATCTTGTGCGGCTCCCCATGAAGACGCTTTGCGTCCTTTACCTTCGAATAAGCGACAACCACATCCTCGAACCGTTGAGCAGCCTTGGCTAAGAAAGTGAAGCAGCACATTTCGCATCGAATTAAATGCTCTAGCAGGTCGATTTGAACTACTAGAGCGGGGGGTTGGTGATGAGGCAAAATATGTCCCCTTCCTCAGCACGGCTAAAGCATGTATGCAAATCTGAACAGGACTGATCTACTACCTCGGTGTCCAACATGTCGTGCTGGCACCTCGGCCTCCAAAAGGCCGTGCTATCACCTCGACCTCCATCAGGCCGTGCTACCACCTCGGCCGCCATCAGGCCGTGCTTCCACCTCGGCCTCCATCAGGTCTTGTTGCCTCCTCGGCCTCCATCAAGCCTTGCTGCCACCTCGGCTGTCATCAAGCCATGCTTCCACCTCGGCCTCCATCAGGGTGTGCTATCAGCTCGGGATCCATCCGGCCGTGCTTCACCTTGGCCTCCATCAGGCCGTGCTACCTCCTCGGCCTCCATCGTGCCGTGCTACCACCTCGGCCCGACATCAACAACAAGGTTTCCAGAAACGTGTTTTCGTTCACCCCTACATTCAAGGAACGCAACCCCTACTCCAGAGGACAAGACTCTATCCATTACACGTCATCATAGACGTCACACGGTTGACCTTTCCGAGTTGAGAGGTATTCCCAGAATCACAGAGCCACTCCCTTTGAGCACTCCATGCTTAAACATGACTCTTCACAATCGTCTCTTACTTGCCCTCCATCAGCAGCCTATAAATACCAAGGTAAGCCTCCATCCGAAAGGATCGATTACTCACTTCTCTTATTGGAAAAGCTCTCTTGAGTATCTGTTGTGGAAAGATCTGACTTAGGCATCGGAGAGTCCCCCGTCGGGTCAGCCCGGATCTCCTCTGTCATCTCTTCTATGTAGGTCGGCCAAAGCACCAGGAACTGCAGGGAAGATCATTCGGTCAATTTTTTCCGCATCAATAATAAATTAGAATAAATCACAAATCGCAAATTACTCTCAAGTTAATTTGTGATTTGTGGCAATAAATCATTTATGTTGATTTTTGTGCTGCCTTAAATGGGCACGTTTGCTAAACTACTCAAAATCAAGGATAAATAGGTAACTTCAATATGTTTTATACTTTTCCAATAAAAAACCCCAAATCTTATCATCTCTCTCACTTGAAGCTTGAAGCACAAAGCTGAAGGTGAAACCCAAAACCTATTTTCTCATTATATAATATATTTTATAAATAGTAGCCAAACAAATGCGATTTGTGGTCCATAATTTATTGTTACAAATAATTTCTAAAAAATAGTTGATAAATACAAATAGAAATCATACCAAAGAGAGCCTAAGTCCATAGACATTAAATTTCATTGGAGTTTAGTATAGTTTTGCCAATGAACCCAATATAATCTCTTAAAAATACTTGAGCAAAATGAAACTAGAGATGTTTTTAAATCAAACAACAATACTAAATGTTCAGAGAAACCCAAAATATGACTATCAAAACAATAAAAAAACCATAACCACCTGTAAGCCAAATGTTTCACCCAAAATATCATCGAGCTGAGATTCGATCTCCTAGCCAGGACACTGTTTCAGCTTCTTCCCAAGAAAGACATCTGTAAGAACCATCTTTGATTGCAAGGAAGGTTTTAGAATTGCCAAACCCTACATATTTATATAAACCATTGGTAAGAAATTAAACCAACAATCATAGAGTATAAGTATGAAACATTATACAAACTTACTTACCAAATCCATATCCAAATCAACAACCCTGTCTTCAAGAGAATCCAGTTCTCTGACATTGAAGTTGTTCAAGAGAGTGATACTAGATATAGTAGAGAAGGGTGTCACAGACAAACCATCCATCACCATATAAGTCACCAATCCCTTCACATACCCTGCTCCATTATCTCTGCATATATGCTCCTCTGCTGTTCCTGCTCCAGCAACATAAGTCATCTGTATTGACATCTTATGTTGACAGTTAGGACATCTAGTATCACTGTTATTGCTTACATTGTTGTTACAAGTGTACTTGCACCGGTAGAAATATAAAGTACTGCCTTCATCAGGAGTAGGTGAAGTTTGATTGGACAAAAGGAGAGGAACTTGTGAAACATCAGAAGGAAGTTTGAGTTCTAGGAGGGAAAGCTTGGTTTGATTTGGTTCTAAGTAGGATTCACTTAGGTTCTCTACACTTTTGTAGAGATTGCCCAAAGAACCAACCATGCTATCCTTGGTGAGAAGCTTGACAACTGTTCCCATAGGTAAGGCCAATAGGTTAAAGAGGAAGTCCACAACTTCCTTCCCTGCCTCTGCAAACAGGACTTTCTTGGCTTTCTTGTCAACCAAAAGTTTCACTTTCAGATTTGAAGCTGCCATGGCTAGGTTATCTTGCATAACAGTACTAGGGTTTTGTATGGACTTTTGGTGGTAGGGAAGGAGTGAGTGCATTGGCTTTATTTATATTGACGATGAGCGCAAGGCTTCATGCACAGGAGTGACGATGAAAATTAAGAGAGGAGTTTAGATTCCCAACCAGCGAAGACAACCGTATAGGGGGAAGCGTGTGACCTTTGGTTTTTGATATGTTAACTGCCACTCCATGAGAACTTGAATACAGAGTCAAGGGGGGATGAGAATTGAAGAAGAGGTAGCCCTCACCTCAATCGAGACACATTGGACTGCTCATGGAATGGGCAACACCAATTTAATTGTTTTCTTCCCTTTTTTTTTTTTTTTTTT
>NC_056564.1:7988182-7993997 GCF_013358625.1 Macadamia integrifolia | reverse complement strand
TTTTTTTTAAGGTTCAATGACGAGTCCGGTGAATCTTCACTTAAGTGAACTCGGACTCCCAATTCACATATGTTCTTACATCGACACCTGTTAAGGTCTGGAGACTCTTGACATAATGGGAAGTCACTATTATTTTTCTTTTCAAATATTCTGAAAAATAAATTAGGGAAATTAAATGATCCCAACAAAAACGGAAGGTAAGTCCTAGTTCACTTACATGAAAATTCATTGGACTCGCCAATGACCACCTACTCCTACACACAGACATACAATTCGATCCTATGACCTCCCCCGGCTCTTCATGTCACGCCCCTTTCACATAGAACTGGACCGGTGATCGGGTTCCGTCTTGGTAACCCAAAACCACTAGGATCATCTGATATAGTAACCACAGCACAATAAGTCACACGTGATCTATGAAATATAATAATATAATAATATAATACATCGGAAGTCTTGTCATAAATGATTACCTATAATTTTTCATATACTCTTGATACCCAAATTGTTATACATAAAGTATTTACATGTGGGCCCGTCGATATGATATTTATACAAGAAATAGCAATTTAAATATCGAGAGCACAAAAGGGGAAAATACTAAAAAAATAAGAAAGAGTACAGTAAATATAATCTGTCACTGTTGTCCTACAACACAACCCTCACAGGGGCAGCTGTCACCGTGTTCGAATTCTTCGGGGATCCACCAATCCCCCACTAGGGTTTTGTTAGATCCAACACGAATTCCTCTACAAAGTATCCTACAAAATCATCTAAAAATGTATGTACATGAGGGATGAGCTCACTAGCTCAGTAAATGAAAAGAAAGATGCACACAAGCAAATGCATTTCAAATGATACTATATGCATGAGATTCATTTTAATCTTATTCCACCTAAACAATCATTCATTCTAGGTCATAGGTAACATGCTACTTACAACCACAGTGAGCGTATACGCTGGGTCCGAGACGCATTCTTCATCCCACGATAAGCTCATAGGGTTGTTGGAGAAGGCCCACCGTGAGCACTCAGAAAAGTAAATCGTGGCCGAACCACAGCAGAAATTAAAAGCAGTACGATTGACCTTCTGAATATATCACCAAGGTTTTCAACTGTCCTAATGATCAGCCAGGCGTACTTCTAACCATCACGGCAGTCCGCGACGCTTCCCCCTAGTGATAACCCAACACGTAAACCCCTGTTGTAGGGGTGTCAAAAGGTGCGATTTTGGTTATTCGGTTCGGTTTCGATTTGATGATAGGTGAAACCAAAATCGCACCAGATAGGAATAAGGTGAAATCATAATCATTTTCATCCGGTTTCGATTTTAGAGGTTTTTAATCGATTTTTGTTATTCGGTTCACAACCAATTTACATGGGGTTAATAATGTCGATTTAGAAAATGGTTTGCATCCTAACTAGTGTGAATCCTACATATATTAAATTTCCTAAAGAGTTAATATAGTATATATTTATTTTTCCAAGGACAATATACTATGTAAAAGACTACGCATATTATAACTAATTAACTATGATCCTAAAAATTAGAAAATCAAGAAGTGTGATTGTGTGAAGGTGAAGCTCCCTTCTTGGTTAGTACTTTGCTCCTTTTTTTTTCTCTCATTTTTTCGTAGAGACCCATCGAAATTCAAAACACTTTAAGTCTTTAATACTAGGTGCCGGTTAACGATTTTTGTTCGATTCGATTCGGTTCTAAACCGGAATTATGGTCTATAAAACTAAAACCGGATCAATTTACTACCGTGTGGTTCGATCTGGTTATAACCGGTCAATTTTGGTTCTGATAAACGGTTTCGGTTATATATTGACACCTTTAACCTATTGGGAAGGGTCGTAACATGTGGGAATATGAAATCCTAATCACAAGCTCCTTCATAAGATAGGACAACTGCATAGTAATTTCGTGTCCCATTCCACGGTGTACCAATGCATTTGTATCCAAGCCGACTACGACATCTAATCTAGAAATTCCACACATGATCGGAAAATATCATCATCATAATCCATCATATGATAAATCTATTCTCAAGATTTCAAGCAAGTAATCATGCATATTGAATTTAAGATACAATATATTCAATTCTAAATGCATCATTCATTCATCAATCATGTGCATGAGAATGACAATCGGAAAGTCAATATAGTCTATGAATGTATAGGTTACCAAAAACATACAGAAAATTAAGATCAAAGTCCTCTCCCCACTTACTTATTCTTGTGGAAGAATCCGCACTCGTGGTATGGGTAAGAACTGGAGTGAGAAGATGAGTTTCTCGAAACCTAATATAGATAAGGAGTTTAGAAAACGTCCAATTCGGGATTATAAACAACGTAGGATATGGTCATGATGCGTATAATAGTGTAAAGAAGGTTACCGATGAGTTTGAGTTCCATCAGAGCTCATTTGGGCTACAGGTGGGTAGGAGAATCCACCTGTGCAAACTATCTAGACCGGCGGGTCATACTGGTAGGTCTTGCACCCGCCAGTCCTACCAGTCGGTAGACATAAAAGAGACAGGCGGGTCACACTGGTAGGTGTGTCACCCGTCGGTCCTACCTACTGATAGACATAGAGAGAACAGATGGGTCACACTGATAGGTGTGGCACCCATTGGTCCTACCTACCGGTAGACACAGAGAGGACATGCATCACACTGGTAGGTTTGGAACCCGCCAATCCTACCCACTAGTATTCCTTGGGTTTTGTTGTTTTTCATCTTTCTTCATTCCAACTCTTGGAAACCCCATAGGGTGTTTCCCACTTCATTTGCCACACATTCTAAGTCTCTTTTACTTGATTGTTCCATAGATTTAAGCCATCAACAAGATTTGGGAAAAGAAATCATACATTGGCTTCAAAACCCCAAATCTTGGGATTTGTCTTTCCAAACTCAAATGTCACTCCAATAGCTTCCAAATTTTTGTTTCCCTTCTCAAATCCTTCAAGGAATCATGCAAGGGTTCCATTACCTTCAAGATTCAAACATACACAAAGAGGGTTTCATCATATCTCAAGAGTTTATGAGGTTACTCATCTCAAAAGGTAGATCTTAAGACACTGGTGAAGATACAGGCGACAAAAAGGTGAATCGTGACCACGGGATCCAAGGGAGTAGCCTTCTCCCTAGTCTTCTTCTTCTTCTTCCTCTTCTCTCCGTCCTCTTTACTCTACTCACCAAATGTTGCTGAAAATCATAAATGCGGAAGAGAGAGATATGAAGGCTATTTATACCTTGGTTCATAAATATCTTGTAAGGCATGTTTGGTTTTGCCTATTTATGGACCAAAACACATTAAATTGTGTTTCCAGGTGAAGTAGCCGACATCATCTGGCATATAAGACCTCATTACGACAAGGAGGTCAAAATACACGTGCTCATCCAAGCTGGGCATGCTGGGGCCCACAATACCCCAACAGGTGGGTCACATTAGTGGGTCTTGCACCTACTAGTGACACCCACCAGTTGGCCAAACAAGCCAACCTTGCTGTATTTTGGAGGAAATCGGAGTCTTAACATGTACCTTACTCTCGACACGTGTTGTGGATAAAGTTCCTATCATTCAAATAGGATAACGTACCTTTCCTATCCATACATGGCCTTGTGATATGTGCAAGGGCACGGCTTAAGCGTGTGGATCATCTCGGGTATCGGCTCAATCCTATCTGGTCACCCCGTATTTAACGTCACCCTCGCAGTCATGTACCATAAGGCACCAACATCAACCCATTCCAGTTTGGACCCTGCAAGGCCAAACCGAACCAACCGATCAATCAACCGGGTTTAAAGAGCAGTGCTCTACATTTCATGCCGAGACTACCACCTTCACACCACCCCCTTCCCCACTTAATTTAAAGGGTTAGAAGTTACAAGCTTATTGTATAGTCTTATTCTCAAAAGTTTTTAATGTAACTAGAAAAAGGGTTTAAAGGGAGTGATTTGTCATTATGTAATGTGGGAGAAAGAACACTGTTAAACTGCGTAGCATACACTAGCATCTCCCTATGTCTATCTCTCTCCTCACCCTTATAAAATGACATATCTACTACCCCTTATTGTGGAAGGAGAGAGATAGACACAACCATTTAATTTATAGGAACTCAACTCCAATAGGACCAATACCATTATTAAAAGTTGTACATTTTTTTAATAATTAATAAATTGACAGGATTTACCCTTCAAAAATAAGTATGTTACAGTAAAAACTAAAAAGGCACAAAAAATGTAAGGTTAGTTTTTTCACTAGCATTAATTACAAGAAGATTTTCCCTCATAGGGTCCAAACGTCACAAAATGAGTTGTAATTTAAGTACCATAACCTTTTCTTGAAGATTTTTTTTTTTTTTTAGGTTAAACAAAAGAGCTTTTATTATTTTTTGAAAAGGGCAGTCCATCATCAAGAATTCGCCACCCGACGCAAACTCCAACTAACCTGAAAACCCTACAGGATTAAAATTTGAAATTGGACCAAACTTCATTTAATCTTTGTATCTGAAGATAGTTTAAAAATAATTTATTCGGATTGACTTCAACCCGATCCATCCAAACTCTACCCGATTTGATCCTGGCCCAAACTTACAACGATCACCCATATCTGGACCAGACGTAAGCCCTGACCGATCTAATACCGATCCACTATTAAGCCATAAAGGTCAAATGGCAATAAAAAATAATTTTTATTGAAAAACAAAGGTAAAACTGTTCGATTAATATCCACTTTTTCTTTTATCAACTTTTCCATTAAGCTTTGCATGTCCCCAGTCAACAATTCTTATCTTGATTTGATACTAAACGTTTGGATATATTGTTGTGCCCTAAATAGAGTTGCAGCGATATATGCTCATTTCAGTTTGTTCTATGATGATTTTTTTTTTTTTTTTTTTTGGTTTTAATATTTAAATGATTGGATCCCAGTTTTAGTTTCAGTTAGATATTTTGATTTTAATAATTTTTTTCCTATTTTTATGATATAATTTTTTTATAAGCATAAATTTATCCACCACTCAATGATTGACACATGGCATGACTGGAAGCTATCATTAACCGACATCCACTAGGGGAAGAAGGTGAGTGATGCGGATAATTGAACCAGAGAGCCAACGAGGTCTAAGGGATAAAAAGAGGAACAAGGACAAAGGCAAGGTAACTCTCATTCACATGCTCAAAGCCTGATTACTCTTTTGTTCCTGAACTCTTAAAACTGCTTGTTCAGATTTCTAACTTTAGCAATAGAGAGCCCCTCCACTAGAACCCATTTCGGTCATCTGTTCATGATCACTTTTGTTCTCTTTGTGCACAGACTATATCGAACAAGAATCTGCAACAACAATTTTGATATTAACAACAACTGTCTAGCATAGTTAGTGAGCTATGGTGTACAAAAAACTTATACTCACTAGGAAGTCTTAAGTTTGAGTCTCCTAGCTGTTACCTACTTCCCCCCTTACCCATAAAAAAAAAAAAATGATATTTCATAATTTTAACCCTTCCTCAATTTCTTCGATTTAGATCTTACCAGGCATGTTTAGAACTCCATTGATCGTATCATTATTCCATGGCCATTGCATTGTTTTGGTGTATAATTATTGATTTATGTTAGGTTTTTGCTATTTTCATATTATAGGTTTATTAGTAATTTAGGTTTATGCACTAATTAAAAAAAAACACATATTCTATTTCTAAGCTTTTAAGGTTGAATCATGAAATAATGTGTATATTTTTCATTAAAATAAATTTCCCATTCATATAGGGTTAGGGGTTTTAGGCTTAGTTCGGCAATAAAATGACTTTTTT
>NC_056564.1:7985799-7988162 GCF_013358625.1 Macadamia integrifolia | reverse complement strand
TTTTGTAATTTTAGCAATTCTATCAGAATGAGAGAAAAATGTTGCGAGGTTGCATAGCACACACTAACACCTCCCTGTGTACGTCTATCTCATGCAATATGACCTCTTTGTTACTTCTAAGACTATCCTTAAAACAAATCTATGTTATTACTCCAAACATCAAAAAACATATTCTACCATGTGGATAGATTGTGGTCATTAGGCTTGTTGAATAGAAAGACATGGTCTAGACTTTAGATTAGTTACATGCCAATTTCAAAATCTAATTCAATCAAATATCTTTCCTTGTAGTGACATGCTTGCCACTTATGAATGCATGTATACCAATATTCTAGACAGTATTATGCACTCTACCAACATTGGTATAAACAATTTTCATTATATAAAATTAAAAAATGATATCAGTTTTTGTGATTTTGAAAGACATCAACTCCCGTTGTTACATAAATAAAAAACTGAAATGGCGGGATTTTTTTTTTCCCACAAAATTATAAGCATTCCCATGCTATAAATTTCATCCAACCATATGAGGCTATAAGGCCAGAATTTCCTTTTTGAAGGGGGGAACTCAAGATTTTTTCCACTTACTATCCACTCCCTTTGGCCACTTTTACCATGTTTTAATGGGCCATTAAATCCATAGACCTTAAATTTCATTGATGTTTAGTCTAGTTTTACCAATAAGCCCAAAGTATTGGCTTTGGGCTTGAACAAAATGACACAAGAGATAAAGGTATCAGATAAAGCTAAAAATTCCAAATTGATGATATAACAAAGAACACTTATCAAGACAAATGAAACCAGAGATGTTCTTAAATCAAACCACAAAAGCAACTGTTTCAGAGAAACCCAAACATGAAAAGTTCAAATATATATACTGAGCAGAACAACCAAAGGTTTCACCCAAAATGTAATTGAGCAGAGATCTCCTAGCCAGTACACTCTATCAGCTTCTTCCCAAGAAAGACATCTGTAAGAACAGTCTTTGATTGCAAGGAAGCTTTTAGAATTGCCAGACCATACAGAAATATATATATATATATATATATATATGCTAGTAAATACACAGGTGCAAATGCACGTGTAATGGAAATATTTTTCTTAGAGTGTTTTTTTGTGGATAAACTTTTGTTCATAAGTCTTTTAAACGATTTCAAGAACAATTTTCATGCCACTTTAATTGGATCAGATATTAGCATCGTACTCGATATCTCACCATCTCACTCTAAACTGAAAAGGTTTTTCATCTTCTTGTTCTTGCTCTTGCTGCTTTTCCACAAAGTTTTTTCCTCTTTAGAGAGAGGAGCGATGGGGGAGAGGAAGAAGGTATGATTATCGCAGAAGTGCTAAGGGTTTGCTTTTTTTTTGTCTCTCCACAAAGTCCACTGTGTAGTGACATAGTTTTCAAAAACACTAAATCCTAATCCCCAAAAAAGGTTAACTGCAAAGAATGTAATAAGTAAAAAAGATAAATAAGGATAGAAAAGGATGAACTTACTTTGTAAGGATTTTTATATTATACTTCATCAATAGGTGTTGTTGAATCACTGAATCTAGAAAAAATTAAAAGCAATTGATACATTATTTACTACAACACTATTCAGTATTAGTTATTTCCAAATAAAGATATTATAAGGCTTTGGTTGCACACAAACACATCAATTAATAGGAGTAATCAAATAAGTAGATATGTATCATCGTAAAAGAAATAAAACAGATCATCCAATTCTCTTACCTATCAACGGATCAAGTTGGTTGAAAGCCATCAGCAAGAGGTCAATTCTCTATTCACTTGATGTAATGGGGTCAAGACCCATAATTCTCTCACCCATAATTTCATTGGTGACATCCCCTGAAACATTCCTAGATTTTATTACTTAAAGAATCTATGGGAAAGACTGCCAATTTTGGACTACTTCAACATCATTTATTTTGTAAAATCATCTAGGTATTAATTGTTTCAGAGACATTATAAGGCTTTGGTTGCATAGAAACACATCAATTAGTAGGAGTAATTGAATAATTAAATATCTTGATAAAAGAAATAAAATAGATCAGCCAATTCTTTTTTTTTCTTATGAAAACCAACCAATTCTATTCCAATGGTGAAATTGGGAGAGCTTTATATTTGCTACTTGAACAAGGAAGGAATCTCAATTACAGTCAATCGATGGTCAATAGTTTCTGATCTTGAAGAGATAGTATGATAGAAAGAATAAGCCATTACTCTGCAGCTAATAGACAATATAATTGAACCCAACAGCAACCGAGAACTATAAGAAAATAGCACTCGCAGGGGTTCAATAATCTGACCTGTAATTAAAAGGATGATGGAAAGAAGAGAGAGAAGGGGGGGGGGGGGG
>NC_056564.1:7983713-7985779 GCF_013358625.1 Macadamia integrifolia | reverse complement strand
TTTTTTGTAATTTTAGCAGTTCTATTAGAATGAGAGAAAAATGTTGCGAGGTTGCATAGCACACACTAACACCTCCTTGTGTACGTCTATCTCATGCAATATGACCTCTTTGTTACTTATAAGACCATCCTTAAAACAAATCTATGTTATTTATCCAAACATCAAAAGACATATTCTACCATGTGGATAGATTGTGTTCATTAGGCTTGTTGAATAGAACGACATGGTCTAGACTTTAGATTAGTTATATGCCAATTTCAAAATCTAATTCAATCAAATATCTTTCCTTGTAGTGACATGCTTGCCACGTATGAATGCATGTATACCAATATTCTAGACAGTATTATGCACTCTACCAACAGTGGTATAAACAATTTTCATTATATAAAATTAAAAAAATGATATCAGTTTTTGTGATTTTGGAAGACATTAACTCCCGTTGTTACATAAATAAAAAACTGAAATGGCGGGATTTTTTTTTTCCCACAAAATTACAAGCATTCCCATGCTATAAATTTCATCCAAACCATATGAGGCTATAAGGCCAGAATTTCCTTTTTGAAGGGGGGAACTCAAGATTTTTTCCACTTACTATCCACTCCCTTTGGCCCCTTTCACCATGTTTTAATGGGCCATTAAATCCATCGACCTTAAATTTCATTGATGTTTAGTCTAGTTTTACCAATGAGCCCAAGGTATTGGCTTTGGGCTTGAACAAAATGACACAAGAGATAAAGGGTATCAGATAAAGCTAAAAATTCCAAATTGATGATATAACAGAGAACACTTATCAAGACAAATGAAACCAGACATGTTCTTAAATCAAACCACAAAAGCAACTGTTTCAGAGAAACCCAAACATGAAATGTTCAAATATATATACTGAGCAGAACAACCAAAGGTTTCACCCAAAATGTAATTGAGCAGAGATCTCATAGCCGGTACACTGTATCAGCTTCTTCCCAAGAAAGACATCTGTAAGAACAGTCTTTCGATTGCAAGGAAGCTTTTAGAATTGCCAGACCCTACAGAAATATATATATATATATATATTTATATATATATAACCAATGGAAAGAAATATTGAATCAGCAATATCTATAATCATGAGTACTGCAAGTATGTATGAAACCAGATGATGAACAGATGAAAACATAAGGGTTGTCATCTGGGTCTCTCTAAGAAGTATAGAAAGCTGAGATTTGAGAAATCCTAATTGCTTACTTACCAAATTAATATCCAAATCAAAAACCCTCTCTTCAAGAGAACCCACTTCCCTGACATTGAAGTTGTTCAAGAGAGTGATACCAGATATGGTAGAGAAGGGTGTCACAGACAAATCATCCATCACCATATAAGTCACCAATCCCTTCACATATCCTGCTCCATTATCTCTGCGTCTCAGCTCCTCTGCTGTTCCTGCTTCAGCAACATGAGTCATCTGTACTGAGAGCTGATGTTGATAACCATTACTAGGACAACGACTAACACAGATACTGCTTACATAGTTACAACCGTTGCTGCACCTATAAAAATGTGCACCACCTTTGTCACTAGGTGAGGTTCGATTGGACAAAAGGAAAGGAACTTGGGAAACACCAGTAGGAAGCTTGGGTTCTAGGAGGGTAAGCTTGGTTTGGTTTGGTTCTAAGTAGGATTCACTTAGGTTCTCTACTCTTTTGTAGAGATTGCCCAAAGAACCAACCATGTTGTCCTTAGTGAGGAGCTTGACAACAGTTCCTACAGGTAAGGCCAAGAGGTTAAAGAGGAAGTCCACAACCTCCTTCCCTGCCTCTGCAAATAGGACTTATATTGGCTTTATTGTCAACCAGAAGTTTCACTTTCAGATTCGAAGCTGCAGCCATGGGTTGGGTTTTTTGGGTTTTTGATGAAGACATTGGTAGGCTACCTTGCACAACTCTAGGGTTTTAGATGGACTTCTGCTGGTCTGGGTGTCTGGGATATATAGGATATTGCTTGTAGCGGGAAACGAGTGCATGGGCTTTATTTACATTGATGATGAGCATAGGAAGAAAGTCTCTGCTGTCCAATTGTTAAATTACAAA
>NC_056564.1:7952833-7983693 GCF_013358625.1 Macadamia integrifolia | reverse complement strand
TTAGAATCAAAGGAGTCGAATCAATAATCATTGGGGTAAGTGAGATTTCTTACCCTTTACTTTTCTGGTTGTTTGAGTTGCAAAAAGAAACTTGAATCGAAGGAGAAGGGAGTATGCCGCAGTTTTGCAGAGACGAAGTCGTTGCCTACACCACCCCTTTCTTCTATCACAGACAATGCATGGAGAGTTTACAACTCTTAGAACTCAGGAATCAATAGAGTTTTCCTAGGCTTACACATTGAAGATAATTTAAAACACTGCAAGGAACAGGATCCAGGAAAGGGTTTGGATGGGTGAGGGTTGCACTGAGAATGAGGTGGGGTGTATATGGAGAGAGATTTTTCAAGAATCTGACGAAAGGAGGCAATTGATTGAATCAAGAGTTGAAAGGAGAGGAGAAAGTCGTTTGTTGCTAATCTACCGATTTCCCAAACCCAAGTGAAAGACCTTATTATTGTATGGAGTAAAGTAGTAGATGAAATCTACTGTATGGAGGAGGGGAGATCATGCATGGGAGAGTTTGGGAGAGAGAAGGAAATCTACTCTCTCTTTGACTCTAATTATTGGAAAGAGGAGGAGTTTGAGAGAAAGAAGGAGAGTAGAGAAAAATTATTGGAATATAAAAAATAGAAGGGTACCAATAATATTTAATTTATAAAAGAATATAAAATAAAACAAAGGGGTAAAGTAGTCCAGTGAAAGATTTGCTCTTTGACTCTAATTATTGGAAAGAGGAGGAGTTTGAGAGAAAGGAGAGTAAAGAAAAATTATTGGAATATAAAAAATAGAAGGGTACCAATAATATTTAATTTATAAAAGAATATAAAATAAAACAAAAGGGTAAAGTAGTCCAATGAAAGATTTGCCATTTTGTACTTTTATATAATAGTATGATATATAACCAATGGAAAGAAATATTGAATCAGCAATATCTATAATCATGAGTACTGCAAGTATGTATGAAACCAGATGATGAACAGATGAAAACATAAGGGTTGTCATCTGGGTCTCTCTAAATGTATAGAAAGCTGAGATTTGAGAAATCCTAATTGTTTACTTTCCAAATCAAAAACCCTCTCTTCAAGAGAACCCACTTCCCTGACATTGAAGTTGTTCAAGAGAGTGATACCAGATATGGTAGAGAAGGGTGTCACAGACAAATCATCCATCACCATATAAGTCACCAATCCCTTCACATATCCTGCTTCATTATCTCTGCATCTCAGCTCCTCTGCTGTTCCTGCTTCAGCAACGTAAGTCATCTGTACTGAGAGCTGATGTTGATAACCATTACTAGGACAACGACTACCACAGATACTGCTTAAATAGTTACAACCGTTGCTGCACCTATAAAAATGTGCACCACCTTTGTCACTAGGTGAGGTTCGATTGGACAAAAGGAAAGGAACTTGGGAAACACCAGTAGGAAGCTTGGGTTCTAGGAGGGTAAGCTTGGTTTGGTTTGGTTCTAAGTAGGATTCACTTAGGTTCTCTACTCTTTTGTAGAGATTGCCCAAAGAACCAACCATGTTGTCCTTAGTGAGGAGCTTGACAACAGTTCCTGCAGGTAAGGCCAAGAGGTTAAAGAGGAAGTCCACAACCTCCTTCCCTGCCTCTGCAAATAGGACTTATATTGGCTTTATTGTCAACCAGAAGTTTCACTTTCAGATTCGAAGCTGCAGCCATGGGTTGGGTTTTTTGGGTTTTTGATGAAGACATTGGTAGGCTACCTTGCACAACTCTAGGGTTTTAGATGGACTTCTGCTGGTCTGGGTGTCTGGGATATATAGGATATTGCTTGTAGCGGGAAACGAGTGCATGGGCTTTATTTACATTGATGATGAGCATAGGAAGAAAGTCTCTGCTGTCCAATTGTTAAATTACAAAAAAAAAAAAAAAAAAGAAGAAGAAGAAGAAGAAGAAGAAGAAGAAGGAGGGGGGAAGCAGTTTTGGAGGGGTAATTTGGTCAATACAAGTAGCCATAGAGCAATGAAGGGGAAGGGGAAGGGGAAGGGGAAAGTGTGAAGAAAGTGTAGGGATGTGAGATTGAGGAAGTCAAGACACATTGGATTGGTTATGGGATGGTATACACCAATGTCCTAGGTAGCCGTTTTTCCCATTCAATTAAGTAAGGGTAATTTACAGTGCCACCCCCTGGAGAATGCCAATATTAGAGGGACATTCCCTCTCTTTCACCAAATTAGACTCAGACCCACTGCCGTCAGTCACTGTTAAGGAACATGCCTTATATGCTGATGTCAGCTACCATATTTTATTTTAAATACTAAAATGCCCTTACTAAATGTGAAGTACCTAAAATGCCCATGTATAAGTCCCATCCCCAAATAGATTTAGACTACCAACGATTGTACAGAGCACCGAAAATCATAGCAGTAGCAGCAGCGGCAGCGACATCATCAACGATATTCAATGGGGTTTTCTCCATATGACATTCAACTTCAGTGTGGGACGAGCAAAGTCGAAGATGCCCTATTCGTGGCCTTCGAATTCCTTGGGGAGAGAACCATCGGTCAGCGACCATAGACAGATGGTCTTATCTGCCAATGAACTACCCAATAGCTTGCCGTCGTTGGAGAATTTTGACGCTGGGGATGGAGGTTTTGAACAGAGTCTGTAACAATCAAACAAAAAGACCCATCTCATCAATCATGAAACAAAAACGGGAAAAAAAATCAAACCAAAATGGATCTGGGTATAGAATAAAAGAGAGCAATACGAACAAGCCCTAGAAAAAAGGAAACCAATAGGGAAAAAATAAATTATTTCTAAAGCAAACTAAAAAGAGAAAAGTGAAAAGAAAGAAAATGAGTTGGAAATGAGATGGGTAACCATTTCTCTTATGAGTTCTTGCTTGTAACCCAATTTATTGAGACGCTTCTCTCCTAAATCCATCTCAACCCTCAACGTAGTTGGTGAACACTCACCCATGACAGATATTAGGGGTGTCAACCGGTCGGGCCGGTCCGGTTTCGATCGGGCTTGAAGACTTTCAAAGGCTACACTGTGTCCGCCCATTTAACTAATCGGACTTAGTTATTGAGGGCATGGTACACTTTATATTCGGTCGGTCGGCCTCCGGTTATAATCGGGCTTTAGTCGGGCCTTAATCGGGCTATGGACATGTTTAATGTTAAATGGGTTTTAACCGGTTTTTAAACGGGCCCTCTTTAAAATGTGCACTTATATTCCGGTCCACTCATGCAAGCCCAAAAAAATGAAAATAAATCAATAAATGATACCAAATATAACCATTATTTAAAATGTGAACATGTTTTTACTTTTTAGTTTTTATTCTTTAATTTGGGGGGGTAAAATAGGTATTCTACAATCATTAAAGGGTCGGGCCAAGTCGGTGCACAATAGGCCGGTCTCGGTCAGACGTTATTCGGTCGATCTCGGTCGGGCGCTCGACGGTCCAAGTAGCAACTCGAGACCGACCATTTATAAACGGGCCGAGCTCAAGCCCGACACATTTAATAAATGGTCCGGGTCGGGCCGATCTATAAACGGTCGGTCCCGATCAATTTAGTCGGGTCGGGCCACGAATTGACACCCCTAACAGATATCAAGGGTCACTAGCCTTTCCACTAAAACTCTTTTCACTCTCAACTCCTCAAGCCTAGAACCCAAATTCTCTCTCTCTCTCTCTCTCTCTCTCTCTCTCTCTCTCTCTCTCTCCAATTAAATTTTGATCTCATCGAAGAATCGAAGAAACCCATCTCTCTATCTTCATCTTTAATTATGGTAGAAGAAATTCAGACGAAAGCAGAGGAGCTAGCAGTTGTGGCTGAGACTGAGAAAATGACGATTGAGAGAGACACACCACCAGCACTGGCAGCGGAGGTTCCAGAAGTGGAGGAGCCTATCAAACCAACCATCATCGAAGAAGAAGTTGCTACTTCTGCTGCTATTGAAACAGAAATGTAATTAGGGTAATCAAAGAGCTTTACATCAGAAATGGAAGGAAAAATACTAGAAAAGAGGAACAGATTTCAGCCATAGCAATACCAACAAACCACCAGAGTGAGTTGCTCAGAGAGATAGAGATAGAGAGAGGGTGTTTATAGACTCTAGGTCAAAATTCCACCGGAGTGAGTAGCTCAGAGAGATAGAGATAGAGATGGGAGCGTTTCAGGTTCCACCTCTGTCATTGTGAAGTATAATGGTCATTTCAGAGCATCACTTAACAGAGACTGACGACAAGAGGTATGAGTCTAATTTGGTGAAAGAGAGGGGGTGTTCCTGTAATATTAGCATTCTTCAGGGGGTGGCGTTGTAAATTACCCATTAATTTAATTAAAGTCACCTTAACACCCCCAACCCCCCCAAGAAAGAATCCGTTGCTCGTACGATCACGTGGTCGTACGAATTAGCGATCAACACTTGTCCTACTTTCTACCATTACAAGGATAAAGAGGGGTATATCTGACAAAAAAATGACAAATGTTGATCGTTGACTTGTACGATCAGGTGATTGTTTGAGCAGTGGATCCGAGCGATCACTTGATCCGTTCTCCCCCCTTGCAGATCATTATTAGGTAAGGATGAAACCAGATTTTTTTTTTTAAATTATATTTATGTGAAATGGAAATTAAATTATTCATTACATCAATATCTCTATTTGACATAGTGAGGTGTATTTTTTGTTCATAATTACATATGCTAACCATTTGAGAAGAAAGATCACTTCGTTAATAGGCTTGAAAAAGAGGTTAGAGGAAAAAAAATGAGAACTACGCTCCAAGGTCACGAAGTGGTACTATGGTAGAAAAAATAGTTGATCTAATTCCTGTGAATTGTTCCATAATTCAAAAATTCCTCCATTTTGCCAATCTCACTTGTTTTAATCTAAGTAGTAGACTAGTTTCAATAATTTCCTATCATCAAGTAATTGAGAGTCAATGAAACACATTTTCTTATATTAAATATACAAGTGGTCCACCCATAAATCATAGTAGCGTTGTTAAGGTGAGGGAAGCAGATCAAAGGTATTCAATTTACAATCCTAGATATCTTACACCCGAAATATGCTTGGAAATGCACATACAAATCAATGTCGATTTTTTCTACAAAAAAAGAGTTTTCAATATCATATTTACAATTAGGACATCAATGGTTGTATGAAACTTTCAAAACCCCTTTGGATTGAAGTCCTCAGTGGTGCAATAGGGCATCTAGCATGCATCCTACGGCTAGCGGCTCAGGCCAATAATTCAAGACAGCCACACACAGCCCAAAACGTGTTTAGGCGTTGAATGTGTGCCAGACCCTTGTTGCAGCACGGAGGATCAGAGATCCAAGTCCCCCACCTGCTTACCCAAAAAAAAAAAATATTGGTTTATACTTGGGGGAAGTAAAAATCTAGGTATTCAAGTAAAAATTTAGGGCAAAAATGTAAAAGTAACTTATGTCTAACTAAACCAGAAGGGCTTCCAAAACCCTGCTTCCACTTTCGATCCCTTTCATCGCTCTCGCGCGCGGTCAGAGGCCTCGGAAGCTCAGAGCCTCAGACACAGACTACTAGTTGAAGCCTCGAACTCACACAGACTAACGCTTCACCTCTTCGCTGTTGCAGCCATGGGAGGAGAGAATCTGAAATCTCTCGTCAGTTCTTTCACTCCTGAGGGTGATTTCCTCGCCACTTTATCTCCAACTGGAAACGTTAAGGTATGTGTGTGTGTGTGTTTCTGTGCTTGTGAAGTGCGAGAATTCGTGCCATACTAGTTGTTTGATTTCATTCATACTATACGTCAATCCTTTCATTGAATGGTTGTTCATAGAGAGAAATGTCCCAGATACTTCAAATTTCTTAAGAATATAATTGTTCTGTTCCTCTATAAGTTCTATCTTTCTTGAGAAATTTGTCAGTTAAGAAATTCGTTTGTAAATTTAGGAGTTTTTTTCTCACATGTTGACTGAATTTGTAAGTTGTAGAATATTTCAGGAGCTGCTACGTGATGGATTCATGGATAATTATTGATACTTCGCTCTGAGCTCTCGTGTTTTATGTTGTTCTGCTTTGGGGGCATGTTCTGGACTGTTTGTTTGGTTTCTGTTCTCCTCCTTCCCTCTTAATTAGATCTCCATGTTCTATTAGAAATCTAACTACGCAAAATTAGGTTTTGGGCTGAATTCCAGTTGGTCGTGGGAACTAAACTGGGTTGATGTTACAGTAGTGAACAAACTCCAAGCAAATCAAGTGTCAGTTGGGTGTTCTCCAGGAGTTTGGATTATCTATCAAGGGTCCAAACAGATGCTAATACAAATTATTATTTTGTTAGTTTCTGGTTTTATTTTTTGATTTTATTTTATATTTTTTTAAACAATAACTAGGATAGCAAAAGTAAGTAACTGAAATTACGTTTTAATTATTTAGAAGATTTCATTTTTTGCTCCATTGTCTATTGTATTTTTTGAATAAAACCTAGTTTGTCAATTGCAGATCTGGAACACGGGTAATGGAGATCTCTTTGCAGAGTGCAAGGAGCTAAATGGGGACTCTGATATGACTTATTCTTGTTTGGCATGCAGTTACATTGGGAAAAAGGTAATTATGGGTAAATAGTTTTTCCATTGTTGCGATTTTGTTGTTTTGGTAACATGATACATGGACTTCTTCTCACTACGTTTTCATCTTTCAGCGTAGCAAAAAACATGGCACATTCATACTTGCTCTTGGCACAAATGCTGGTGACATTGTGGCTATTAATGTTTTCACTGGTGAGAGGAAGTGGACATGTACTGGATGCCACCCTGGGTATGTTAGTTTGGTCAACGGATATGTAGATATATGTAGCTAATATCTTTGTAAAAATTTAGTGAAATCACAATGTTCCGTTCCATTATTATTTTTTATAGGAGGTCAAATAATTTATTTTGAATGTGTGCACTTGCTTAATTTTGTTCAACGATCAAACTACTAACCTCTTTAGTATAACATTCTGTTGAGATTTCTATATTCCATCTTTCCAGGCCAGTAACAGTATCTCCCTATTCAGTGGAACTGCAGGTCTCTCTTTTGCAAATAAAGGCTACAGTCTTTACACTGTCGGCACTGATGGGCTGGCGTCTGAGCTGGACTCTAAAACTGGAGAAGTTATTCAAAAGTTCAAGGTTTCAAAGAAGCCCGTCTCCTCATTTGCCCTTTCTAGTGGTGAGTAGTTAAGTCATCCTGGTTCCTATACTTCAGTTAACATGATATCTTGTGCAACCTTCTTTCTTGTTTGAGACAACTACTTCTTTCTCATTTTTCCAGATGAGAAAACTTGTGCTGTTGCCCACACTAAGATTCGGGTTTTCAGCCTGGAAAGCAAAAAAGAAATTCAGAACTGCTTTGCTGATCTGGTAAATTGTGCCAATGTGTTCACATATTTACAACTTGTCATTGTGACTGGAAAAACTTCTGATCCCATTTATTGTTACAGAGCCCAGTGCAGTATATTGCTATCTCTGATGGTGCCAAGGCGATTGTTACGTCCAGGTTCAGCGAGAAGCAGCTTCAAGTGTGGGAGTGTGATTCCAGCACCAAAACTATAACTGCTGGATCAATCCTTTCCATGAGACATCCTCCATTCGTTTTAGATTGCCAGAATTCTTGCAATAACAGAGATGGTTTGGTCATCCTCTCAGTTTCAGAATCGGGTATTGCACATATATGGGAATTGAAAAACCTTTCACAAGAGGAGGCAAACCCTACTAAGATAAGAGTCAAATCTGTTAAAGCAGAAGAAAACCAGCAGAAGAGTGGAAGTGCCAAGAAGGGTCGCATTCCTATTATTGCTGCCAGATTACAAGATTTAGGAAAGGATGGGCTGGTTTCTGTCCTTATCGCTTACGGGTCAACAGATCATCCACAGTTTAATCTCCTTGATATTACCAATATAGGGGAGGACATTGTTATAACTGCTAAAGATGTGATTTCAGAAACTGTAACTTCAAGTCTTCAAGAAAATGGGGATTTTAGAGCCAAAGGTATGTCATAATTGTCCTTCTGCTTCATGACCAACAGAAAAGAAAAAAAATATTTCCTGATACTATTGAATATCTGATTTTTTTTTGGTGGAGGAGTTGTGCTATTATGTGTTAATTTCATTCTTTATCAACATTGTAGGAGTCGTTTAGCATAAACAAATCTTCTTGTAACTTTCTCCATGTTTTTTCATGCTCTATTCACTTCATAACAGAAAATTGACCATTTTTGGACTTTTGTGTGTGTGTGTGTGTGTGTGTGTGTGAGAGAGAGAGAGAGAGAGGGTTATTGAAACCCACCTAGGACGAGTGACTACTATTACGGAGAGCCAATTTGGTTTTATGTTAGGTATATCCACTATAGAAGATATCTTCCCACTCAAGAGGCTCATGGATAGATTTAGTTTGTAAGAAAGATCTCCGTATGATCTTTATTGACCTAGAGAAAGCTTATGATTGAGTCCCTAGAGAGTTAATCTAACGGGTGCTAGAGAAGAGAAGTGTTCAAGTAAATATGTGGATATAATTAAAGATATGTATGATGGTGTGGTGACTAGTGTGAGAATCGTGGGTGTAGCCCAATTGTGTTACATCAAGGATCAACTTTAGGTCTTTATTTGTTTGTGCTTACCATGGATAATGTAACCAGGGACATTCAAGATGAGGTTCCTTGCTGTCTGCTTTTTTGCTGATGGCATTATTTCGGTGGATGAGACAAAAGCAAGGATTGACGTCAAGTTGGAGTTATGAAGATCAACCTTGGAATCAAAAGATTTTAAGATAAGTAGGAACAAAGATGGAGCATATGGTGTGTCACTTTAGTTACAATAGGTGGATGATGAGGTGGTGAAAATTGATGAGGGAGATTTTTCAAAGTAATTATTTTAGGTATCTGGGCTCCATCAGAAATAAAGAAGATGATGTTCATAGAGAATTAAAATAGGATGGATGACATGAAGAGATGTGTCCAGAGTGTTGTGATATCAACTTATTTTTTTAATGCTTAAAGGAAATTTTATAGGATGGTCATATGAGATATGACCAACAATGATATATGGTGCAAAATATTGGGTAGTTAAGAGGCATTATATAGATAAACTAAGTGTAGCAGAGATGAGAATGTTTGGATGGATGTGTGACAAAATTAAGAAGGATAAAGTAAAGAATGACCATAGTAGAGCTCATTTGAGAGTAGCCCCAATACATGATAAGCTATGAGAAAGTTGTTTGAGATGGCATGGCCATATTCAATGTAGGCCTTGGGATGCTCCATTACAGAGGCGTGATTTGATTTAGATTGCAAGAACTAAAAAAAGCTAGGATAGGCCTAAATTGACCCTAGGGGAAGTGGTGAGGAAAGACATGCATAGCTTTGGCCTTGTACCTAGTATGACCACGAATGGATCTGATTGGAGGGCAAGGATCCATGTAGCCGACCCCATTTAGTTGGGATAAGGCTGAGTTTTTGTTGTATAAATCTTGGGATGATTTATTTTAGTTTGTTTTTATTAATGGAATTAATGTTGTGGAGTTTGTTGAGTGAGACTGTTAGAGGTCTTTTTCAAGCGATAATCTAGTATTACATTTTCATGAAAGAAATGCATTTCAGAAGTGTTCATTCAAGTTTATTGCATTGAGTTTACTTGTGTAAAAAAATTAGGGAAATTATAAGTAGCACATATTGGAAGATACGATGGACAATTGGGGATTTTTCCTCTCTTTTTTTTTTATGTGTGTGTGTGTGATAGAAAAGAGCCCTTAACATTGTTTGTACATCTCTCTTTCTTATGTATTTGCTATCTATATTGCAGAAAACTCTGTGATGGATTTCCAAAATCTGGAGTCAGGAGCAACAGATCCACTAATCCAGAAGGAAAAAGTGAGTAAAAAAAGAGTAGCATCTGATCGAGATCTTGAAACAGAGAACCTCACTGATCTTGGTATGGGGAACTTTGCATGTTGGAGTTTGTTTCTTTATTGTGTTTGTTACTGAATATGGAGATAGTTTGAAATATGTTTAATGCCTTTTCTGTACCCAGTATACCACTTAGCTGCAGAAAATTGAAGTATCTCCTCACCTTTGTTTCATGGACATGGCTTGACCTTGTTGCTCATGGCATCTTTACAAATCAGTATTGAAGATTTGTCATACACAAACACCAGAACCATGAATGCATTGCATAGAAATGTATAAAAAGTGATCTGCATGGTTGAATTTTTTTTAGTTATATGGGAATACTTGCTCGGGCCTGCTCCTCCAAGTTTCAGCATTGATGAGTCTCAAGGGTCTTCTAAAGTATGCGTTACTCTATATGAGATTTACAACCATCTTTATGTTGTAAAAACTACACCAATAAAACTGCATCTGGATGCTTATGTTATCTCATTGGTCTATTTTTTTGGGGGTTGGTGAGACCCACCCTTCAAGTTCATATTGTGGTGCTACTCCAGAGATCAAATTTTGTGGTTCTATTTGCAATAGTCCTTAAGAAAACTATAGTGAAACAATAGTATCATCAACAATAGTAGCATTCCACTACGAACTACGAAGAGAGTCAACAAGGTTTGCTGTAAAATAATAGTGTGGGGTTTTGAACCTAGGAAAACCAGTGGGAAATTAGCCTGCGATAGGACGACACTTTTAGGAATAAGAACCAAATTTAGAGAAAAGTTAGTAGATGAAATAAAACTCTTCTGATTCGGCAGAAATTTAGGTCAATGTCTGAGTTTAGTAGGGATAATAGATCTGCAAGCTAAAACCAACTTAAGGAACTGTCCTTAGGCTACTATGACTAAAAAACTAAAACTAAGAAAAAAATAGGAAACTGAAATGCGAAACGAATAGCAGAAGTCGAAAGCGGTGATTTAGGGTTCTGAACTGAAATCAATTAATGATAAAGCAGTGAACAGGAGTCAGGTTTAGCAAAAGTATGATTCAGCTTCAAAATAGCAGAATTTGAAGAAGCAGAATAGAGCTAAGAAAGTTGAAATTGATTAGAAATCAGGGTTTACAAAACAGAAACTAACTTAAGATTCAGGAAAACAAATCGATGGGAAAATAGGGCAGTTCAAGATCAATATTCTGCTTAACAATTGATGTTTAAATTAAAAGCAACTTGAATCTGAATTGATGATATAGTGAAAATAACAGTTAAAGTAACCAAGAATTTCTGACCTGTAATTCGATGGAGAAAGAGAGAACATAGATAAAGAAGAGATACTAATTAGGAATACCTGATTGCAGGCTTGGAATCCCACCAAAGCCTCCTATTGGAATTTACCAGTGCTTGCTACTGAATCCACAGCAGCAGCACTCAGAATCCCGAGCAAACTCTCTTGAATCCACAAGAGTTTGGTCTGAAATCCACAGAACCAGAATAGCACTGAGCTCATTGCTCAAAATTTGTTTTTGAGGCTGTATCACCTTACCTGTATTTATAAGCTTATGTTAAAAAGGAATCAGACTTAATTTAGGAAAGGCCAATCCAATCCTGGACAGGACAAGGAAGAACCAATAAAAAGCTTACGTTAAAACCTGTCCATCGACCAGCTTGATTGGAGAAATCCTTAACTAACTAGAACTTGATAATTAAAGAAAATATACTTTAAACAAGACTCTGAATATAGAGTCGTAATCCAGCCTAACTAAGACAACTAATAAGACTCCAATCAGGAAAGAAACTCAAAAGAGAACTATCTGGTCGTGAACAGTAACCATAATTGGTTTGAAGAATCAAAACAGTAGCCAAAGAACAAGATCGTGCTAAAGGATGGTTCAGTTTAGGGACAAAATAGGGGATTCCTAACAGCTATACCAGTGGTAAAACAGTAAATTAAAGAATGAATCAGTGATTAAACATGCTCATAAACTAACCTGATTGTGGAATTGGACAGGTCATGCAGAGGCTATTGATAGGCTCCATGTTGAGGATGATTTGAATGAACCAACAATGGGAGAGAAGCTCGCAAGGCTAAACTTACTTGATGATGACAAAGCCAACACTTTGGAAATCCATGGGTCTCCTACTGAGGCAAAACCTCCCAGTGCTGATTCCGTTCATGTTTTGCTTAAGCAAGCACTGCATGCTGATGATCGGGCACTTCTGTTAGATTGCTTGTACACACAAGATGAAAAGGTGCATTCTTTCTCATGGATTTTATAGATGAATCAAACGTCACCAGTAGCTCCATAATAGTAGTTGTTGTGCTTGACACTATTTTTATGATCTACTAAATCAACATGATGTATTACTGGCTTGTAGGTTATTGCAAATTCAACTTCATTGTTAAATCCATCTGATGTTCTCAAACTTTTGGAGTCCCTAGTGTCTATGATCCAGTCAAGGTAAAACCTGAATAATTTTTTATGGGCAACTTCAATCAGATGAATCTTTCACATTTTTTAAAGTGTATCCAGGTCCAAAATCCAAATGCACTTGTTCAGATAAAAGAATTTAACAATTTTCAACTTCAACTTTGATGCTGGTCTGCATTTCTATTTTAAATAAAACTATCAATAGCATGGCCATTCTGTCCTTTCATGGCCACTTTGAGGTTTTTTCCGGGATTTAGATTGCATTCATTTGGCCCTGCTGCAAAACCTTAACGTGGACTTGCAATGGATGGTTTGGAGCAATCAGCTTGTAAGGAAGTTTGAGCTGGTTGTTTTCAGTGAACTGTAAAATATAGAGAATAATGGGTGTTCTTGTGGCAATTTTACAGTAGGGGTGCTGTGTTGGCTTGTGCCCTTCCATGGCTAAGAAATTTGCTTCTTCAGCAAGCCAGTTGTATAATGTCGCAAGAAACTTCTCTGCTCACCCTCAACTCTCTATATCAGGTCAGTCTCTAGCTTCATTATTTCAAAGTTTTCCATTTACTATTTACGTTAATTTTAATATTTATCTGTGCTCATCTAGTTCATCCTTCCCCCTTCTCTCGAAGGTATTTGAATATGATCCTATGGGTGCTCTTTTTTCCCTTTGCAGCTGATTGAGTCTAGAGTTTCTACTTTCCAGTCAGCACTCAAGCTATCAAGTTGCGTAGACTGTCTTTTTGTAGGGGTGAGTGTAAAATGATATATTGTTGTAAGTGAGATCATTCGGTTTATTAAGGTTCAATTAATGTTATTTATCTTCCCCACAGATCTCTGATGATGTGGCTGATGAGACGAGCACAATAAAACCTGTATTTTATGAGGATAAAGATGAAAGTGATGAAGAGGAGCCTGAAGATGCTATGGAAACTGATGAAGAGAGTGAAGAAGCCATGGAAGCCATTAATGGTTTTAGTGATTTTGAAGAAAGCGATTGACACGAGGGAATGAAATTATAAGTAATGAAAGCCCCTTCTAAGGAATTCTGAATTTTTGGTCCTAAGAAAGAAACAGAGGTTGGTACTGGATTCAGGGTTGCATACCATCCATTGCAGTGCCACAAAATTTGAGAATCTGACTCCAATGTTGCAAATGTTGTGCACAAGTATGTGCTAAAATTTTGACATGTTTCGAAATTATTTGTAATACTTCATCAATATGAGTTTCAAATTTTCATGTGGTCGAACCCATTTATTTGAGATAAGGTTATGGACCTAATCTTTTTGATTACGAGAGAGAATTGTTGACAAAAAGTGAACAGGTAGTCCATACTAAATTACAATAAAGAGTTGGGTGTTCCATTACCTCAAGAGGAGCCTTCCTCACCAACCCCTCTTAATTTCTGGCCGCAACGCCTCTCCAATTACTTGGAAAGTTCTGGTTAAACAAAACAAAGAAAGAGTTTCAGGTCTAATGTAACCCACCTCCAACGCTCCTCCAGTACCTTCAAGTGACCGCAGAAGATCCATGGCCTTACCTGTTCCTGCCTACTAAAAGTAGACTTTCAATTTTAAACATTCATATAGGGCCAATAATACTGTCCAAATGGTCAGTAATTGGACGGCTCTGATTCAAATGTCATAATCCAACGGCAGATGTGGTGCAAAATTCTGACATCTCATATAACCTCTGGCCGTCTGATGGATGGACTTTGGCAACTGTTTGACTCATAAATGATCTGAACCGTCTGAAATAATTCCGTTAATCAAGAAGGCCATAATTTCTTTCCAAAAGATTAGGCCTTTTTGGTAAATTCAAACGGATAAATCGAGAAACATTCCTGCCTGACGACCGACTTCATATCTGACATGATTATTTTTTTGTGAGACGGTGGTACACGTCAGATATCGTTTATTGACTGTCAGATCGGTATCCAATAAGAATCATGGATGGAAATGTGGGGCATTGTTTCTATAAAGACCAATGTGATCCCAATTCGACGGTAAAAATATAAAACTACACATTAGTGGACCTCATGAAATCGAAACCTCTCGGAAATTTGAAACAATCCACGTCAGCATAGCTTGGAACGATGAGCTATATATATACATTTCTCCCCTGTCAACACATTCTTAGCTCTTTTCTCGCTCTCTCTCTCTGCGTCTAGCGAAGGATGAGGGAGCCCTAAAAGGCGCTTCTCTCTCTCGACTGAATCGAAGGTTCTTCATCTTCAGTCTTCTCAAACGGATCCTACGAATTGACAATCCTGGCACAGATCTAATCCATCATCACTACTTCGACCTTTTGAACAACCCTGGTAAATCTCTATACGATAATCCTTTTCAAGTCCAAGTTTTCGCTTCGAGTCCAGCTGGATCTGGAGAATTTTTGCAGATTCTAGCTTGTTATCGGTTTCGATCTTCGGTTTGGGGTTTTTTGAGTTTCTGTTCGTTTTTTATTAGGGTTTTGTGGTGGTGCGGGATATGGGATGTAAAGGGTGGTGGAGGAACTGGTGTTTCGGTGGAGCTGATTTCGGTTTGAGTTAAGGTGTTTGTTTGTATGATTTGGGAAATAGCCTGAGGCGGTTGGATACGTTTGGAAATTGTTGTACTCATGGTTTTAATTTCACGAAGTTCTCATATTTATGATGTTTTTACTCCTTGTAAGTAAAACTAAAACATAATTTTCCGAAAACAATAGGAAGACGCTTTATTGTTCTTATGTGGGATATCAACGGCAACTTCAAAGTTAGAGATAGTTAAAATAATTTTTCGTTCCGTTGTATTTTAATTTTTAAAGTTTCAATACCTTGACTATTTCGTGAGTTTCCTTCTTGCCCTTTTGCTCCAAGTCTATAGAACTGTTTTGCTATTTCTGTATTGTTGGGAGGTAACGAACTGGTAGTAGTTTACTTTGTCTTGGTGGGGTATGTTGAGTGGGGTGGGGGAACTCTACGGAGATTTTGTACTGAGAGGGGGCCTCCCACTTCTAACTGTACCGATATTTGCTTAAAAAAAATATTCAATTAGCCTCTGCAGGCATCCAAATAAATCTTCCACCTGATGTAGGTTTGCTTTGCGATTCTGCTGTCCCTTGGTGAAAATTAAGTTTAATGCTACGTGTGTATGTAATTCACAGCACATGGTTGGTATGCAATCACTCCTTGTCCAGGGAGGCAACTGATGCTTAGGTGTTAAACAATAAGACTTGCATAAAAGAAAAAAGTGTTAAACAATCATTCGGTTCATATATCAAATCTTCACCATAGGAATTTTACACAATGTTGTATTGGGATGCCAATCATACTTGACTGTTCTCTAGACAAGTATCTAAACTTAGTAATTCAATCTGGAAAGTCCTAGAATGCAAATATTCATTTTTAATGGTGGTTAAATTTCAGCAGGATGCTAACATGAGGAAATAATTGGATCAGTTTTGATTGTTGAAGGATTTGATGAATGACTCTGGCAACTGGCATGGAAAGCTTCTGTAGTTGGAGTTTTCTTGGCTAAAGGAGTACTTTTGGTGATTAATGAATGAGAAAAAAACTGAGCCATGGTGCTATTTGCCATAGTATACCCTTTGCTCTTGCTTCTGCAGTCGGGGCAAATGGTATACTATTTGGTAGATCGAGCTTTGACATGATGATTTTCAGTTTTGTGGGTATGTGGATCCATCTATTGGTTACTTGAATAAGTGGCTAATGATGTGTAGGGTTCAGGGTTTTTTATATATATATATATATATAAGAAAGATCCTTTCTCTATTCATTTCCTAGTGGGGTGAGCTGGGGCAAAATGGTTAAGTTGTAATTGTATTGCAAATAAGGGTGGTCCACAGGTTGAAATCTTGAAAAGTCCCCTGCGATAGCAGGTTGTAAGCCTGAATACAGTTTGGCCGCCCTCCAGACCATTGCAGTAGCACCAATGGCAGTAGGTGGTGAAACTCATGCACTGGATCCTTTTTTTTTTTTTGTATGTCTTCTCCTGTGGAGATAAGGTCTTCAAGTTATCTGTAACTGGTTTAAACTTATAGGTTGAGTGAATAATTGGACGGACTAAGTTATTTAAATCTGTAATGACTATTGAGAATGATTTTAATTCCCTTTTGGGTGATCATAGATCTCCACAATATTGAAAACAGTTGTTGCGTCTTCATGTTAATTATTTGTGTCTCTGTGTGTCTCTCTCTGATATCCAGGGCTTGGCTTGGTTTGAATTGGAAGGTCAGCTGGATTTTTGTTCCACTCAAGTCTCTGGTTTTCGGGGCTTGGTTTGAATTGGAAGATCAGCTGGCCTTTTGTTCCACTCAGGTCATCCTGCTTTGGATATGCAACTAGTTAGACTGACTAGTATGTTGATAAAATGTCCCAGAGGTTCAAAATCTGCTGCTCCATTGAAGACCACCAACATTTTTACTCTTTGGTCGTATCTGGACCTTCCATAATGCCAAAGGATAGAAGAGGCCGTTCTGTGTCATCTGAAAGGTCCAGGGTATCTCCTTTCCCTTGCAGTTCCAGTCGCACTAGAAGTTCTTCATCCAAAAACCCTTTGGAACCTGTGGAGGATGGAAGAGAATTGGAAGAAACAAGGCATTCAGAATGCGAAGAGTCTTTAGGTTCTGCAGAAGATATAAAAGAATGGGAAGAAGCTAGGTGTTCTGTCTGTATGGAACATCCGCACAATGCAGTACTTCTTTTATGTTCCTCCCATGACAAAGGTTGTCGCCCTTATATGTGTGATACAAGCTACCGACACTCAAATTGCCTTGACCAGTTCCGCAAAGCATCTGCAGACGCCCCATCAACTATTGAACAGGACTCCAGCCACAACATGATAAGCTCAGATGCAACACCCCTGGATACACAAACACCCATGGATACACAACATGTAATGAATGAGCAGGCCTCGAACAGCTCCACCCTACCTTCTGCAAAGCATGCACAATCAGAACTTGTGTGCCCTCTCTGCCGAGGGAAGATCGATGGCTGGCTTGTTGTGGAATCTGCTCGCCGGTTCATGAATGCCAAGACAAGAAGTTGTGCTTGTGAGACTTGTGAATTCTGTGGGACATACTCTGACCTCAGGAAGCATGCAAGGCTTGAGCACCCTCTTGTGCGGCCCTCAGAAGTAGATCCTGAACGGGAGCGTGACTGGAGGAATTTGGAGAGGCAGAGGGACCTTGGGGATGTGCTGAGCACAATCCAGTCAGCATTTGTTGAGGAGAGGAGTGAGGATGAGATGTTCGCCATGGACAATGGGGGACTGTTGACTGTCTTCTTTCTTATTCGGGTTTTTCGGCCTGGATCCAGTAGCAGTGGCAACTGGTCTGGTGCCTCGATAGTAAGAGGGCAGCCAAGGAGTCGAAGGAGAAGGGTGCACTGGGGGGAGAGCTTTGACATTGATACAGGTTCTGCTTCTGGAGATGATGAAAATAATCCAATGGAGCGTATCTCACGAGCCTGGCGACGCCGTGTGCGGAGTCAAAGGCGCCCTACGCCAGAGAACCAGCCTTGAAAGTGATCATATGTTTGATCTTTTTGTGTGGTTCTGTGATTCTTCTTTTGGGTCTCACTTTCAGAAGTGTTATGAAGAATCCTTGAGGGCGTAAGAGTTGGTCATGTGCAGCTTCGATTTGTTTGGTCTTGTGTGGCTGGTGAAACAGAAGGGCGCGGTGGGGGGGGGGGTTGGTTTTGGCCGAGTGCTGAGCAGTTCTTGAATGTGAATGGGTTGGGATTTATATAAATTTGGAAATACAAAGACAAAATGAACAGATTTAAGGGATTCAGTTTAAATTCAAATGTAATCTCAAGTCATGCTTTTGCATTGTAGTTTGATGTGTTTCCCCTCTTTTAGTTGTGGAATCTTTATGGACATATGTTACGATTCCATATCAGTCATATGGGGGTTCCGATTCTACATCAAAACATTTTGATGTGGGTTGATATGATCTTGGGTTTGTTCACTTTAAAAGCTGGTTTATGGGATTGAGTTTTTTCAAAGTTTGTAGTTGTGGTATAAAAGCAGACGATTCTGAATCGTAGCCTTTTTGCAGAAGGGATCACTTGGTATCAGAGTGAAGCGAAAGGGGTTACAAGTTGCTAGGCAAGGACCCTAGAACAGAGTGGAGCTCCTTGGATTTGCTTGATCTGGAGTGAGCTGTAAGTTGATATCCTTTCACCAGTTGATGAAGATTGCTTCGTTTCAATCTGAAATGCACAGAGGCAACTAGCCCATCGGTTTGATGAACTGTTCATTGATCAGGTTGGATTAAATGATCTGGTTTGATTTTAAACTGTTGAACCATCGATTTGGCAAAATTTAGGGTTTTACTTCGCCCTCAAGGCCTTTGCACAAAATCACAACTCAAATGTTTCATAGTTTTCTCCTTTTGACACTACAACAAGAGAGAGAAAAAGAGAGGTGCCGGATGAGCTTGCTAATGTTGCGCCATTGCTGTCCGCCAAACTCCATTAGTTGTTGCTTGTTGGTACACCTTTCTTCTTTATCAATGCATTTTCTTTCTTCTGTTCTCTATGTTCGATATTTTTTTGGAAATAACGTCTTGTCACCAAGTGTTGAGTCAATAAGTTGTTTTTTCTTATTACAACAATAAAAAAAATATGGGTAATTTATAGCGCCACCCCCTGAAGAATGCCAATATTATACGAACACCCCTTCTCTTTCACCAAATTAGACTCAGACCCCCTACCGTCAGTCACTGTTAGAGAATAAACCTCAAATGCTGACATCAGCAGGTCCTTTTTTTTTTAAATACCATTTTACCCTTAAATACCATTTTACCTTAAAAAAAAGGTTATACTCTCTGCAACGTCTTAACTAGTTAGGTCTTGTTCTCTCAACCTCGTCAGACCATTCCTAATCTGTGGTCGCCGCTGGGAAGCTGGGAGAGAGGAAGAGGGGAAGAGAGGAAGAGAAGGTGAAGTTACGACGCTATAATCTGTGGTCGCCACTGGGTGAAGTGGGAGATAGGAAGAGGGGAAGAGAGGAAGAGAAGAGTGAAGACAAATCTGCCCTCGATTTAATCTGTGGTTGCCGCTGGGAAGCTGGGAGAGAGGAAGAGAAGATTGAAGTTGCGTCGCTATAATCCGTGGTCGCCGCTGGGTGAAGTGGGAGATTGGAAGAGGGGAAGAGAGGAAGAGAAGAGTGAAGACAAATTTGCTCTCAACCTCTGCACGAACCGTCTATGGTCGCCGTCGGGAAATCTAGGAGAGAGGAAGAGGGGAAGAGAGGAAGAGAAGAGTGAAGAAAAATCTTCTCTCGACATCTGCAGAGAACGTGAGGGTGATCCGATAGATATCGGTACAACCCTTCTTCGACGACAAAGAGAGGAAGGCGTAGGAGATCCTTCTCCGTTGCTTTGCTTCCATTCCGTTTCTTAAACTTGGATTCTATACCATTGGGAAAGAAATCATCGACCTTTGCTTGGATCGGATCTGCAAGCTCGTGGATAACTGTACTAGCCTCCAAGGTTTCCTGGTTTTTCTTCAACGAGCCAAAGCTGGGTTCTCTGAACGATCGCCGACGGTCTTCTAAAAAAAAAAAACCTCACCAATGGTCCAAATCTATAGATGTCATCCGAAGCCCGTGATGCCAGATCCAGATAGTAGAGAGACGAGTCAGTGGGAGTGAAGAAGGAGAAGGAATCTCTGCAGTCACCGTCGCCGTCGCCGTCGCTGTCGCCATCGCCGTCGCCATCTCCCCCATCCGCCATCAGGTTACAACATGAGTTTTTAGTGAATAGGAAGGGTAGAACGGTCATTTTAACTCTTGATTTAACAGTAACTGACGGTAGGGGGCCTGAGTCTAATTTGGTGAAATAGATGTGGTGTTCCTCTAATACTGGCATTCTCCAGGGGGTGGCGTTGTAAATTACCCAAAAAATAAAGCATTAGCAGAAAAATGGGGGATATGGAATTGAGAAATATGCAAGAATATTGTTTCTACGAAAAATACCATTATGGGTAATTCAATCGAGATACCCGAACTGGACATTAGTTCGTTCTCCTGTTCTTGATGGAGTTATGTGAAGGCCCCAACTTGAGAGAAGTCCTGAGTGAGGAACTATGTCATGTAATAGTTTCCATGAGAAATGTTTGATCTTGGGGGCTGAAGCTATATGCCATAGCCTTCACCATGGATTTCCAACCCCAAGGAGAGTAGTGATCAAAAGCATGGAGGAAGTTAGTATCTTTGAAATACTTGACTTTATAAGGCGAGCCCAGAGAGATTGAGAGGGATTGAGAAACTCCCAAGCTTTCTTAGCTAAGAGAGCTAAATTCATACAAGAAGACAATTTGATATTGAGAGCACCTGATTTTTTGGATTGGCATATAGTACTCCAACTGCTTGAGTGCACGAGGGCCGAGATTGGCAGAGTCTACTTTGCACACAATTTTAGTAAGCATGCCCTGATCATAGAAAATGTGAAATATTGGTAGGATCTGTTTCGAAAACGTGGAATGTAAGAGAAATTCAAATGTCATAACTTTCAAAAGAAAGCAAATGTTTCATAAACATTTGATGGTGCACAGAAGCGAAACCCTCCATATCCAAATTTTTGATTAACTTTCGAATGGTATTGGTATTCTCTATCAACCAATACCAATAATGTGGGACCATCAACATGGTTAAAACTAATTTGAAGTCCGAGCAAAAACCGTGCTTTTCCTCTTTTATATACGCGACCGCTTATCACACATTGCCACTTATACAACAATACCAACGTCCTTAGCTAACGGGAAGAAGCTGCTACGAGACTAATGCCAATGGATAAAGAAAAACCGTTTCAACATAAAAAACAACAAAAACTAGAGCAAACATATAATAGCGGATTCATAATTGTAATCAAGATGGTCGGAACAAGTGATTTCTCTCCAGTAGACCAAAAATATTTTCTGCACGAGGCATCTAGAGATTTTAGAACAGTATAAGGTAGAAAGAAGCAAGACATGAAATGTTAGGGCATAGCTGATAAAATAGATTGACTTAATATTTGTTTTCCAACCCCACTAAAATATTTTGATTTCCATGTAAACTCAATGAAGGAGCTCTGTACAATGCCTCTAGTTTAACTTTCCTCTAAAATAAGACAACCCAAGATAGATATCACTCGTAGGAGTTGAAGAGATATGAAACCTTTCGAATAGGAGCCTTTTAGTAGAAGCAGGAACATTAGGATTGACAAAGGCCCTGGCTTGTTCAGTTCCTGCCCTGATCTAGAGCAATATGCATGCAAAACGTTCTGGAACACCCCAGCTTCATAAGAGGTAGCATGAATAGACAAAATCAAATCATCTGCGAAGGCCAAGTGTGAGATTGTTACACCGTTGCGAGAGATTTTAATGCCTTCAATCTTATTTTGCATTTGAGCTAGAGTGAGATGAGAAGAAAGAACTTCTGCACACAAGACGAAGACGTAGGAGGATCTCCACGTGTTAGACCTCTAGTAGGATGAAAAAATTGAAGAGAAGAACTATTCAGTAGAATAGATAATTGAGTTGTCCTGACACAAAACATTATCCTCTTAACCCAGTCCTCATGGAAACCGTAGTGGAACATAACTTGTTCCAAAAAGCTCTATTCTATCCGGTCATAAGCTTTGCTCACATCTAGTTTGACGGACATATAGCCATATTTTCCTTTCTTTTTCTGTCCAATGGTGTGGAATAGTTTTAAGAAGTTGTAACATTCTAGTGATTGTTTC
Source organism: Macadamia integrifolia (assembly GCF_013358625.1). Classification (NCBI taxonomy): domain Eukaryota; kingdom Viridiplantae; phylum Streptophyta; class Magnoliopsida; order Proteales; family Proteaceae; genus Macadamia; species Macadamia integrifolia. Next base: position 7,961,666 of record NC_056564.1, on the reverse strand, counting down.
TCTTGTCTTATTCTTAAAAGTTATTTAATATTATATTTAATGTAATGGTATAATTTTTTTTTAAAGAATTGTTAATAAAAAAAAAAAGAATTTGTACTCAATCTATCGTACTCTTTTTAATCCCTATGGGTGATTTCTTTGGAGTAACGAAATCCTTCCAACATGACTTTCAGATGAGATTTCGATTTCTCACAAAAACAGTGGAAGATTATAGTTGGAACTCTTAGCCATCTTCCATGGACTTTTTCCATTTATCTTAGCAAGTTGAGACTGATTGTACAAGATTGAGACATGAAAATCCTTTTCTAGAAATCAAAGCTTTCAAATAAATTAATAGTATACATAATAATAATAATAATAATAATAATAATAATAATAATAATAATAATAATAATAATAATAATAATAATAATAATAATAATAAAATATCTCATTAAAAAAAAAGTAATATAATATAATGAGGGAGAGGAAGCAGAGTACACTACACCCTTAAAATTGCTTTTCTATTTAATCACTATTTCTTTCTTTTTAAAAACCAATAAAATAATGCATGTAAAGAGACGCAATGTACGGATGCTTAAAGGGTATTTTCCCTATAATTAATATACAATACACACAAAAATAACTTCGTGGAGATTCTTAAGTTATTCTGTATTTTTGAGGGAAAGATACGCTTCCTTGCTAGTGTAGATACATGTCAATGTGCGAGTCAATGGGAGGGTGCACAAAAGCATCTTTTTTATCAACAAAGATTTTTTTTATTTGTTAATCCAATAAAATTTGACTTGCTTGGAAAAAAGAGAAAATTACACTCCCTTCTTCTATATTTTTCAAATATTACACTTAGAGTCTTAGACCCCTTTGAAGTTTGAAATTACAATCGTACCCTATGTTTTTAACTCTTAGGAGTTCATGTTAAATGACCCATTTACCCCCTTTCCCTTTTTTTAAAAAACACTCTCTTGATGGCTGATCGAAGGTTCGTCAATTTGGAATTCTTGGAGCCGTTGGAGGGAGAGAGTTGCCTGACTCCGATCTCTCTGATCGAGGTTTCCTGAGTCTGATCACCTGAGCTATTGGAACTTCCATTCTTCATTGCTGAAATGTACAACGCCAACCATATGAAAGCAGATCTGAAAATTTCCAATTGGCTTCAGCCGAGCTAACGACGGCAGTTCCACAGTTGTTAGTTGGTGTATCCTAGTGATTGGAATTTGATCTATCCATGGCCTTCTCCTCCGGCACCGGCAGTAGCCGACGGGGAGGATGAGCCAACTCTCTCCTCCCATATTCATCTAATTCAACTAAATCGAAGCTTCCCAGGAAGTCTCGGCGGCGAGTGCCTGTTCGTGATTTCATCTTCGCTAACTTCTTCACTATTGGCCTCTCGATCTCCGTTCTCTTCTTCATCGCTATCATCTTCCGCTATGGTATCCCAAAACCTCTCTCTACTCCTTTCAGACCCAGAAATTTCCGTCAGTCCAAGTTTAGAAAACCAGTTAATCGAAAGCCCGCCTTGTTGGAGGGCGGAAATGAGGTCGCTTCTGCTGCTGTCGTCGATATCACGAATAAGGATCTCTATGATAAGATCAAGTTCCTGGATGTGGATGGAGGCCCCTGGAAGCAGGGTTGGAGGCTGATTTACAAGGGCGATGAGTGGGATTTAGAGAAGTTGAAGGTTTTTGTGGTTCCGCATTCGCTTCTTGGGGCTTGCTACATCTGAGACTGAAAAACAAATTTAATTGTATGTGCAATTCTTAAGAGGAAGAGGGACTTGGAGCTTCTTGGGATCAAAGATGATTGAGCAGTCGATGTTTTTGTAGAGTTTTGGTTTAACCAGTTGACCCAGAACGTAAGCTCTTGAACGGACTTTAAAGTCAAGTTTCAGAGACACCGGCGTCGTCAGGTTTCCCCCCAAACTGCTAAGACTCGCTCCACCTCCATACAATGGGATCTGGTTTCCGGATACCACCACTGCTACCGTTCTCTGGCTCTTCTTTGATTGATAAAAATAATTCATCTGCAGCAACCCAATTTATTGGCCCAAAATAGATTTTCAGATCAATCATCACCATTCGCCATTGAAGAATTCGATTGTGTTTGATTAAATCTCCCGAAACCCTAACTTTCCCAAATCAGCGATTTATACTAACCTTAGATTTCGATCTTCAACTAGATGTAATATCTTCGATCGTGAACAATATGAACCATTTTCGATCGCCAAAACTTTGGAGATGAACCACCTTCGATTTCGATTTCAGAAGTTCAGGATCTATGGAGGAATGAAGAAACCGAATGAATAAACCATCGTTCTTCTCAAGGAAGAAGATGGTAATAAGTTGGGGGTATTTTGGGATTTTTGAAAAAATTGTAACACATTTAACGTTTCCTCACTCACGGTCAGGGTACGGTTGATAGAATCTAAAATATACAAGGGGAGGGATGTATAATTTCAAACTTTTCAACGGAGGGTTCTGTAATACTTGAAACATACGGGGAGGGGAGTGTAATTTCCTCTTGAAAAAATGAAGGAGAAAGAGATAAGATCCTATTTGACTAGGCTGAGTTGGGTTGAATCGAACACGTGTCAAGGCCTCGATCCTAACTTACCGACCCTGATTCGGAGTCAATAATTCCCAACACTGATCTGCCCTCAGAATATCGGATAAAAATCGTCTGTTTTCGTCTGTTTTGCTTGTTTTGCTACCTGCAGAGAAGGACACGTGTCGTCCTTTCAACCAACGGCTAAGATTACTTTTGTTGGAAAGGGTAACTAAATCAGGTTTAAAAGAATGGATGACTCGAACCAACAATTTGAACCGATTCTAACCAAACAACTCACTCAGTTTTTGAATTTCAAATCCCTAAAAGAAGATTTGAATTTCGAAATCCTTGTTCGCAGAAATTTGCCATTTTCGCTCACACGATTCTCTCTCTCTCACACCTCTCGCTGCATCTCTCTTGCAGGAAGTGGTCTCTGCTCACGATTCTCTCTGTCACCACCCCTCTCATTGCATCTCTCTCACACCACTCTCTCTACGAACGAGTCTCTCTCTCACCCTACTCACTGTAGCTCTCTTACATCCCTCTCTCTGCGAACGAAGGAGTGGGTTTCTCTGCTCATGAAGGGGTTTCTCTGCTCTGTCGCGGTCTCCTCCGCTTGTGAAGGTGAAGTAACAGAGATACCGTTGAGTCGAGAACACTCTCTCTCTCCCTGCTCAAGAAGAGAGTCGCTAGGGCTCTCGATTTTTCCTGGGTTGGAGCACACCTCGCGCGTCGAAGCTGTCTATGTGGTCGCGAACCTGGTTAGGGTTTTAATCTAAACTATTCTCTGTTGTTTTTCAATCTAACCCATTCTCTGTTTGGTTTTGAATCAAATCGTTGGCAAGTAAACCCTAAACTATTGTGGCTTGTTAGGGTTAGGGTTTTTATTTGTATCTATAATATTTTTGCTACTTTGGGTGATTATACTGGTGATTATGGTTAGATTTTGAAAAATTTTAGGGTTTTGAAAACTGTTGGATGATTCTGGTTTGGTTTTATTGAAGCTGTCCTGCTGGAAGCACTCACGCGACACTCTCTCTCCATCTGTTACCCTTTTCATGCTCAGATTTTAAATTTTTATCAAGTATCTAGAGGAGATTATATGGTATTGTTTTTATTTTATTCTTGTTTGTCATCTCTGTGGACAAGACTTTGTATTTGATAACAGTTATTGGTATCAGTAGTGGTTTGCATCTGATATCAGGAGAGTTTTTGTGCTATGAAATACTGAGTTAATGAGTTGTGTACAAATATCAGGAGAGTTTTTGTGCTATGAAATACTGAGTTAATGAGTTGTGTACAAATATCATGCTTTGTTCTCAATCTCTGATTTTCCATTGATATCAGTATCTATGTATGGTATCACTAAATTTTTACTGACATGATTTTTTGTGTAGGTAGGGAGTCTTTAGCTCAAAGGGTAGAGCACCTGGGTTAATGCCCAGGTTATGGTGGTTCGAATCCACCAAGACTTTGAACAAAATATCGAACGTGTTTTAACTTATTATATATATATATATATATTTTGGTGGTGTTCTGTTCTTGTGTTGTTCTATTTTTTGGATTTTTTATTTTTTTATGAATGTAGGTTTGGTGTTACTTAAACTGGAATGTAGGTTTCGTGGATTTTGTTTTTTCGATGAATCTCTTTATGATTCTTGTGAAACTTGAGATCATTAAGTTCAGTTTTTGTTATATTTTTGTGTATTTCCTTCTGCATGTTTGTGATGCCTTTTCACTGAAGTGTTTGGTTCTGTTGGATTTCATGACTGCCTGCTGCTAGGTAAAAGTGCCTATGAAGAGTGTTGCTGGGTAAGAAATAGCATGGCTGAAATAGCTAGAAAAGACATGAGTGAAATAGAATTTATCTCCTTCAGTGAAAGATTAGTTGCTGCCCAAACTTGATTAAATGATTTCTTTTATATTCTTAGAATTTTTCTTAAATAAATATTGTTTGTGATCTGATTTTCTGCACTCTCCATCTTGGAATTTCAGCATCTCACTGCTGCCCAAACTTGATTAAACTATTTTTGTTATATTCTTAGATTTTTTCTTAAATAAATATTGTTTGTAATCTGATTTTCTGCACTCTCCATCTTGGAATTTCAGCATCTTTAGCAACTTCAAGATGGAGAGTGCATATATGTTCAAGTTCGTAGTCTGATTTTCTGCACTCTCCATTTTGTAATATGTGTTTCAGCATTCTTGGAATATTGTTTATAATCTGACTTGTCTTCATTGTTGGAGATTCAGTCTTATTAGCAGGAAAACAAACAATGTGAAGAGCATGATTCCTCAAGAAAATAAAGAATAGCGCTCACCATAGGACTGAAGGAAAAAAAATGAAATGGCAGAATGTTTTCAAGGTATTTCTCATACTATAGATTAAGCTATGAGAGCAATGTGGAACCTCTTAACTGCTAGCTGTTAGTTTTCCTTGATTTTCCAAAACTGGAACCAAAGAGGTTGAAGGACAACTGGGTTCATATGATCTTATAAAGCAGGCATTTTATTTCGAAGGGTATGGTCAGGTGTCTTCAGGATGATCCCATTCCAATCTCCCCTGACCTTCCTGGGTAGGGCCTTGAATGATCCAGATTCAATGGTTCATCATCAACAAATACGATCAGAATCAAGGCTTTTTAAAGGTTATGCTTGTCTTCCACAGTTCCACCAAAATACAATTCTATGGGTAATGCTTGTCTTCTAGTTTCTTCTGGGAAGTGTGAATTAACTGAAACCTGTATCCTCCCTCCAAATTGAAATTTGAAGATTCCAGAGCTATCAACTCAACGAGTGGTCTTGGGTGATGGTAGTGAGATGCAAAACTGAGGAGAATTTTTTTCTCAATTTCTGTGATCAAGATAATATATGAATTCAACAATAGGACATGGATTCAATAAATAAGAGGTACCTTGTTTTACTGTTTAGGGTATTGGGATCTCCAGCATTCTACTTCTTTCTTCATGATAATTGCAGTCGCAAATTCAAACAGGGAGACACCCACTCCGCAAGCAATGTGAGCACATAATGATAATTTGCTTTAAGGGAGATATTAAAATTATATTGTTGAAGAAGATTCTTGGTGGATTCGAACCACCATAACCTGGGCATTACCCCAGGTGCTCTACCATTTTGAGCTAAAGACTCCCTACCTGCACAAAAAATCAGGTTAGTAAAAATTTAGTGATACCATGACATAGATACTGATATGAATGGAAGATCAGAGATTGAGAACAAAGCATGGTGTCTGGACACAACTCATTAACTGAATGTATTTCATAACACAAAAACACTCCTGATATCAGATGCTAAATACTACTAATACTAATAACTGTTATCAAATACAAAGTCTTGTCTACAGAGATAACAAATAAGAATAAAAAAAAAATACCATATAATCTCCTCTAGATACTTGATAAAAATTTAAAATCTGAGCATGAAAGGGGTAACAGATATAGAGAGAGAGAGAGAGAGAGAGAGAGAGAGAGAGAGAGAGAGAGAGAGAGAGAGAGAGAGCTTCCAGTAGGACAACTTCAATATAACCAAACTAGAATCACCCAACAATTTTCAAAACCCCAACATTCTTCAAAATCTAATCAAAATCACCAGTATAATCACCCAAAGTAGCAAAAATATTATAGATACAAATAAAAACCCTAACCCTAACAAGCCACAATAGTTTAGGGTTTTCCTGCCAACGAGTTGATTCAAAACCGAACAGAGAATGGGTTAGATTAAAAAATAACAGAGAATGGTTTATATTAAAACCCTAACCAGGTTCGCAACCAAACAGACAGAGCTTCGGTGCGTGAGGAGTACTCCAACCCAAGAAAAATCGAGAGCCATAGCGACTCTCTTCGTGAGAGAGAGAGAGAGAGTGTGTTCTTGACTCAACAGTATCTCTGTTACTTCACCTTCGAGAGAGAGACAACCAGTATTTTTCCTTTATTAGCAACGAGACCTTCGTGAGAGCGATTTTGTGGATCTTTCCTTCCTTCATGAGCAGAGAGAGGTGTGACAGATGGTGAGATCCGTGAGAATGAGGGAGAATCGTGCAACCAGCGGGAGTTTTTAGGGGTTGTCTTGATTCAAACAGAAAGACCTGATCCGGTTTGGTTCACTTGAATTGGTCGGTTCATCCAACCCCAAACCAGATTTGCATTGGTTTCAACCTTAAAGCAATCTTGGCCATCCACTTTCATCCATCCACATGTCATTTTCTGCACGTAGCAAAACACAGCAAAACAGACGATTTTTATCCCAAAATATCTCAGCCAAAACCCTCTCCAGGCTAGGGCAGGCTTAGACCGACGTGGCTAAACTTGCACCCTTAATGAATTTTTTTTGTTTAAACACCCCTGATGACCGACTTTATGTTTGATATAATTATTTTTTCCATGAGGCGATGCGTTCTACAAGTCATATGTCGTTTATTGACTGTCAGATCGGTATCTTATAAGAATCATGAATGGACATTGGGCAGGACAATGTGAGGCAGAGTTTCTAGAAAGCACGATGTGATCCTAGTTCAACGGTGATAAGAAGAAAAAAAATAATAATAATAATAATGAACCTCATGAAACCGAAACCTCTCGGAAATTTGAAACAGTCCCAGTGATCCACGTCACCATACAGCTTGGAAACGATGAGCTATATATACCGCATTCTCAACTCTTCTCTCTCTTTCTGTATCAAGCGAAGGATGAGACTTGAGAGAGAGCCTTAAAAAGCGCTCCTCTCTTCCTCTCTTCCTCTCTTCCTCTCTTCCTCTAGCACGAATGGAAGGTTCTTCATCTTCACTCTTCTCAGATGGATCCTACGAAGCAACAGTCTGGCACAGATCTAATCCATCATCAATACATTGACCTTCTGAACAACCCTGGTAAATTTCTATACGATTACCCTTTTCAAGTCCGAGTTTTCGCTACGAGTCCAGCCGGATCTGGAGAATTCCTGCAGATTCTATAGCTTGTTATCGCTTCAGATCTTCGGTTTTTGTTTTTTTTTTCTGTTCGTTTTTTATTAGGGTTTAGCTTGGAGGCGGTTGGATACGTTTGGAGATTGGTGTACTTATGCTTTTGATTTCACAAAGTTTTAATATTTATGTTGTTTTTGCTCCTTGCAATTAAAGGTAAAACATAATTTTCCGAAAAAGATGGGAAGACGCGTTATTGTTCTTGTATCGGATATCAACGACAACTTCAAAGTTGGTGATAGTTACAGTAATTTTTGGTTAGGTTGAATTTTAAATTTTAAAGTTTCAATACTTCGATTATTTCTTGAGTTTCTTTGCTGTCCTTTTGCCGCAATCCAATAGAACTGTTGTGCTATTTCTTCTTATTGTTGGAGGACATGAACTGTTAGTAGTTTACTTTGTCCGGGCGGAGTTTGTTGAGGGGGAAACTCTGCGGAGATTTTGTCTTGACAAGGGCCTCCCACTATTAATTTTGCTAACGCATTGCTAAAAATTCAGTTAGCCTCAGGGTGCAGGCATCCAATTAAACCCTCCACCTGATGTATGTTTGCATTGTGATTCTGCTGTCCTTCGGTGAAAATTAAGCCTAATGCTAAGTCAATCACTCCTTGTTCAGTGAGGAGCTGGTAATATCGTTATAACACATGATGCTTAAATTTCTAGACTAGGATTCGACTCATGTTTCAAATTTTCACTATGGGAATGTTGCGCACTTCGGTATTGGGATGCCATTGTGCCCCTGTTGTCTAAACAAGTATCCAAACTTATGCCGAGGAAGTAATTGCCATAGTTGGAGTTTTTCTTGGCTAGATTGCAAATATTCAGTTAACAGTGGTTCAGTTTCATAAGGACATTAGCCTGAGGAAGTAATTGTGTCTGTAGTTGGAGTTTTTCTTGGCTAAAAGAGTATTTTAGGTGATTAATGAATGAGAAAAAACTGAGCCACTGTGCTATCTGCTTCAGCATGAGCTGAATTTTCTTTCTGTGTTCTCATCCCCCCACCCCCCAAAAAAAAAAAAAAAAAAAAAATTATACATTGATATACTGTTAGTGATGGAAGCCAAGAAAAGAACAACAAAAAACAAAAAAAAAAAAAAACAAAAAGCAAAAAAAAAAAAAAAAAAAAAATTAAATGGAAATTATCTCTGTTGATTCGTCATGGTATGCCCTTTGCTCTTGCTTATATAGTTTGGGAAATGGTATACCATTTGATAGATCAAGCTTTGACATGATGGTTTTGAGTTTTGGGGGTATTTGGGTATCTATGGGTTACTTGATTAATGCCTATCGATGTGTGGGGAGGATTTTTTT
>NC_056564.1:7945832-7952813 GCF_013358625.1 Macadamia integrifolia | reverse complement strand
TTTTTTTTGAAGATAAGCTCTATAAGTTTTCTGTAACTGTTTTAAACTTACAGGTTGAGTGAATAATTGGACTAGCTTATTTAAATATGTAACAACTATTGAGAATGATTTTAATTCCCCTTTGGGTGATCCTAGATCTCCACAATATTGAAAAAAGTTGTGGCTTCTTCTTGTTCATTATCTCTGTGTGTGTGTGTGTGTGTGTGTGTGTGTGTGTGTGAGTGAGTGAGATATCCAGGGCTTGGATTGAATTGGAAGGTCAGCTGGCCTTTTGTTCCACTGGTAAGACTGATTGGTATGCTCATTAAATGTCCCAGAGCTTCAAAATCTGCTGCTCCATTGAAGACCAGCAACATTTTTACGCTTTGGTCGTATCTGAACCTTCCATAATGCCAAAGGATAGAAGAGGCCGTTCTGTGTCATCTGAAAGGTCCAGGGTATCTCCTTTCCCCTGCAGCTCCAGTCGCACTAGATGTTCTTCATCGAAAAACCCTTTGGAACCTGTGGAAGATACAAGAGAATTGGAAGAAGCAAGGCGGCTAGAATGCGAAAAATCTTTAGAGTCTGCAGAAGATATTAAAGAATGGGAAGAAGCTAGGTGTCCTGTCTGTATGGAACATCCACACAATGCAGTACTTCTCTTATGTTCATCCCATGACAAAGGTTGCCGCCCCTATATGTGTGATACAAGCTACCGACACTCAAATTGCCTTGACCAATTCCGCAAAGCATTTGCAGACTCTCCATCAACTATAGCACAAGACTCGAGCCCTAACTCGATAAGTTCGGATGCAACAACACCCATGGATACACAAGATGTAATGAATGAGCAGGCCTCAAACAGCTCCACCCTACCTAGTGCAAAGAACTCCCAATCAGAACTTGCGTGCCCTCTCTGTCGGGGGAAGATCAATGGTTGGCATGTTGTGGAGGCAGCTCGCCAGTTAATGAATGCCAAGGCAAGAAGTTGTGCTTGTGAGACTTGTGATTTCTGTGGGACATACTCTGATCTCAGAAAGCATGCAAGGCTTCAGCACCCTCTTGTGCGGCCCTCAGAGGCAGACCCGGAACGGGAGCGTGACTGGAGGAATTTGGAAAGGCAGAGGGACCTTGGAGACGTGCTTAGCACAATCCAGTCGGCATTTGTTGAGGAGAGGAGCGAAGATGAGATGTTAGCCATGGACAATGGGGGACTGCTGACTGTCTTCTTTCTTATTCGGGTTTTTCGGCCTGGGTCCAGTACTAGTGGCAACTGGTCTGGTGCCTCGATAGTACGAGGACAGCCAAGAAGTCGAAGGAGAAGGGTGCACTGGGGGGAGAGCAATGACATTGATGCAGGTTCTGCCTCTGTAGATGATGAAAGTAATCCATTGGAACGTATCTCACGAGCCTGGCGACGCCGTGTGCGGAGTCAAAGACGTCCTACGCCAGAGAACCAGCCTTGAAATTGATCATATGTTTGATCTTTTTGCGTCGCGCTCTGATTCTTCCGTTGGGCATTTTATTGTGTCAAGTTTTATGAAGAATCCTCGAGGGCGTAAGAGTTGGTCATGCGCAGCTTCTAATTAGTTGGTCTTGTGTAGCAGGTGAAACAAAAGGGCGGTTTTTTTTTTTTTGGGGGGGGGGGTTGGGGGGGGGGGCGCGTGGGGTGGGGTTGGGGAATGTCGGTTTCCTCACTTATGCTTTTGGATCTGTTCTGCCCGGTGCTGAGCAGTTCTTGAATGTAAATGGGTGGGGATTTATATAAATTGGAAATATAGAGACGATATGAAGAGTTAATGAATTTGAATTCTGCTGTACCCATTGATTTTCTTTCTATTTGTTTTAAATTATTTCACTTGTAATCTCAGAATCAAGCTTTTTTCTTGTGGTGTGTTGTGTTTGCTCTCTTTAGGCGTGGAATTCTTACTGACATGTTCCATTTCAAGTTATATGGGGATGGGCTCATCTGGGGCGCTGCTGACAGCATACGTCCGACGACCAGAGCACCTCCAGGAGCGTGTTCATGTGTTGAGATCCGTGTTAGGTTACTAGGTTGTTGGACGTGCTTCTCCCTTGTTACAGGACCGAATCTGTCATATAGTAGTTGATCCCACATCGATAGTGTTTTGATGTGGGCTGATAAAATCTCAAGTTTGTGCTAGTGGATCCTAAATCTTAACCTTGATACAGAAAGGGGCTATCGGATTTAGCCGACTTAATTATGCTTTAGGCTGCGTGTTTAAGTGTTTCTAGTTTAGTTGTTGGATGCACGTTAGACATTTTGTCGTGTGATAGAGGAGCCCAATTTTAAATTGAAGTCATAAAACTGTTTAGTAACTGGTTTGGTTTTGGTTTTAAGTTTAAGACTATTTAGCTAAATGGGTCAGTTCGATTTTAACCGTTTTAACCCATTGACGTAAAACCAAATTGACACCGTGAAAATCAAACCATTTATGCTGTCAGAATCAACCCGTTTAACTCGTATGGTGATTTAATAGAATAAGGGGTTAACTGATGTGTTTTCAGTGCCTCATGCTCTTTAACTTTAGAACACCAACGATAAGTTGTGTTCATTAGCAGCTTTGTTTTTATTTCACTTTTTCAATGTAATATTTTCTTTTACTTAGTTGTTTGATTGTTTTAACAAAACAGGATGGGTTTAATTTAGGGAAGAATTAAGGACCATAGAGATTGTCTAACAATCTATTCAATAATTTACTTATATTATGTAGTTATGTAGTTAAATCATTGCTTGTTCAATGCCTCATTTATTTTGATATAAGATTGAAGTGTTTATCAACAAAAGTAAATTTCAGTAAGCTTGCGAATAAACTAGCTTTACCTATTGCTAACCGTTTGGAAACCATATGAATTAAACCGTGATCAAAACCATGAAACTGTGACCATTTAAAAACCATGTAAATGATTCTGGTTTCAGAAAGTGTAACCGTTTAATAAATGATTCAGTTTTGATTTCAGTCAAATAAATATGAACAAAATCGAATCATACCATATACATCAAAACCAAACCGATTAACACCATTACCTACCACCAAGCAAGGATCCTATAGCAGAGTAGAGCCTCAGGATTGCCTAGTCTGGAATGGGTTGTTGTGAACACAATTCGGATGCGACGTAGTTGATATCCTCTCACCAGTCAAAGAAGATTGCTCAGTTCCAATCTGAAATGCACAAAGGCAACATTACAATGTAACTTCGCCACCCGAAGGATTCACAGAATCCTCTCCAATATGGCCATTACCTTCTATTTTATCTGGACAGCAAGGAATAATCTCCAATTCAAAAATATAAAACCCCACCCCAATATGATCCTAAACAAAATCATATCATGGGAACATGATCTCAACCTTCATCGCTCAATCCCTCCAGATGAACTACAGAACTTTATCTCACTTCCACCACTTTCATTCTATCTAAACCTCCCATGTTCACAACCTCCCACCCTTATTTCTGATGGCAACTTTGATGCAAATGGTAGGAAAGCGTCAGAGATAGAAATATGGACGGACTCGCAAAGCATGGTAGACTGCCTCAACCAAATCCCCATAGGGAAGGGCTCAAACTTCTATATATATATATATGGAATCTTAGAAAAAAAACCAAGACATTTAATTTACCCTGCTCATACTTTAGCCCTATTTGGTAGAAGGGCAAAAATAAAATCTATTAAATGTATTGAAGATATTCTTACCTTCTTTGATGATTAATTAAAGTTTTTAAATTTTCTCATAAAAAAGAAATAATGTAATGTAACATTAGCTTAGCCTAGTGGTGGTAGCTCTCACTTGAAAAACTGGTGTCCAGGGACAGGGGTGTCAATCGGTCGAGTCGGACCGATCTTGGTGGAGCTTAGTCAGGCCTGGCAGGCTTTTGTCCTTGGACCATGACCTAATTATTTAAGTAATGAGTCGGTTTTAGTCGGTGTCGTGTCGGGCTTGGTCAAGTTCTAGGCTTTAATCGGGCTTCTCCTAATCGGGCTATAATCGGGCCTTAAAGAGGGTATTGTACCAATAAAACCTTAAACGGGCCTTAAACGGTCTTTACTTTTCTTAGATTTAAGATACTTTAATTTATTTAATTAAATTATCAACAATTTTGAAATGATATTACACGTAATTACATTCAATAATTGATTAAAAATATATCAATATATATCATATTCTATCCAAAAAAAAAAAAAAATCAAAATACCTATATAAACGGTCGGACTAAACATGTCGGTCTGAGTCGTGCTTATAAATGGGCCGAGCCGATCGGGAGGCCCATCGGGCTTACCTCTTGCACCATGTACTACTTATTTATAAACGGGCTGGGCTTAGGCCTGACACGTTTATTAATCAGGCCAGTCCAGGTCGGGCTCGATTAGGCCTACTGGTGCGAGCTTAGAATTGACACCCCTACCCAGGGGAGACTAACCATTGATCAATGGCATTTGAGTGTTTAAACTGGAATTGATAAATAGTTCATTGAACGATTTTGTTTGATAAAAAAAACCGATCATTAAACGATTTTGATTTTAAACCGTTGAACCGTCCATTTGAGCCTATTAAAATTGTTCAGAAACTGGTATACAAAATTTGGGGTTTACATTTAACCTCTAGGCATTTGCTCAAAATCACAACTTACAAGACAAAATACTTTTAATAGTTTTCTCCCTCTTTGGCACTTCAAGAGTTAGAGGCTATGAGAGGTGCCGGATAAGCTTGCCAATGTCATCATTGCAGTTTCTTGTCGGTCTATCTTTCTTCTTTTATCACTACGCTTTCTTTTTTCCATTCTTTATTTCTAATTTTTTTTTTTTTAAATAACTTATTATCACCAAGTGGTAAATCAAGAAATTGTAACTTTCTTTATTTGTCCATATTTTTATTTTTAAAAGTTATTGAATGTTATATTTATGTGGATGTAAAAAATAATTTTAAAAAATTTGAAAGTTATTTAATGCAGTATTTATATGAAATTATAAGATTTACACTCATTAAAAAAAATGTTTTATCGCAAAATGGAAAAAATTTAATGTTACAATATTTTTTAACCAATCTTGATTTAAAAATAAATAAATAAAATAAATTTGTTTTTTTACTCAATCTATTTATACTATTTTTAATCCCTACAAGTGATTTCTTTTGAGTGAAGAATTCCTTCAAACATGACTTGTTTGATGAGATTTTGGTTCCTAACAATAACATAGGAAGATTAGAGGTAGAATTCTTAGCCCTATTTTGTGTGTGTGTGTGTGTGTTTTTTTTTCATATATCTCAGTAAATTGAGACTTGTTATACCTGACTGACTGACACATGAAAAACATTTTATCAAAATAAAAAAAAAAAATGTAAAAATATTTTCTAGAAATCAAAGCTTTTAAATAAATCAATAGAATATAATGAGGAGAGAAAGTTCTTTGAGCAAGTAGAGTACTCTAGGTGGATCGAATGCCTATCATATGAAGGTCAGTGGATTGACTCTTGTCATATGGTGTGTGTGTTTATATTTAGTGTATCTCCCTCCTCTCTCCCTATCATTTCCCCCCTAATTTAAAAGAAGAAGAAGAAGAAGAAGAAGAAGAGTACTCTATAATCATGCGAAACACAACTGGGAGGAGATTTCTAAGTTTTTCTCGATATTTTGTAAAAAAAAAAAAAAAAAAAATTATTTATTAAAATCCAGCTATTCATCCCCTTCAAATTCTTGTTTCGATTGGGTTCCGTTCAATTTTTTTTTTTTTTTTTTTTTTTTATTGTGGTCAAATTTCTGTTAAGTAGTCTTTAATATCTATTAACAAAAATAATCCAGTTATTCCCAATATTTGTTCTTGTACTAAATCTATTGTATGATTTGTTTGTTTAAATGTATAATAGAATCAATTCCAAATACATTGAAATAGAATAATTTAACTAGAACTGTTTATTAGTTGATTTTGTTTTAGAAAATTTTATAGCTTGAATCAAATTAGAAATTCGGACTCATAATCAAACTGATTAATCTAAATCGAATCAATTAACACCCTTAATTGCAAGTATAAGCAACGACATGGATTACTACTACCTTCACTGTGTAAAAATTTGGGAATCAAATCATTGAAAGGGCCATCAATTCTGATTCTACTCGATTCGACACAATTGATTATTACTAAGAAACACTAAAATTTGCTGAGTTTTTAGATTGAGGGCCAATTAAAGAATTCTTGGGATTTATTCTGGAATGCAATTGATAGAGATCTATCCGATCCCAAATTCCATGTTTTGAGACAGCAATTACCGTCAAAAGAATCAACTACAAGTTAGGCGAAAAAAGGAAAATAACTGTTGAAAATATTCATGTCCCATGAGAAGTAGAACCCTACCAGATAGAAAGACACCCATGTCCCATGAGTGCTTGAATCAACCCAATATATGTTAGTGGATTTTTAATGTTTTTATATATTAAATTATTGATTAGAGCTCTTCACCTAATAGTTCAAGCTTTTAGATTGAAATTTAAACATAATATTGGAGTTGTGTGTGTGTTGGGGGGGGGGTGTGTGTTGGGGGGGGGGGGGTTTAGGAATAATTCTATTGAAAAAAGGTTATCTGGTCTGGTAGCCTCTGCGTCTAGACATATGAGTGTATGAAATTGTCACCCTACTCTCCATTCTATGTGAAATTAAAATCTCATCCATATATTAGATATTGGTGTAGGGACTAAGTTACAAATTTAGATCTTCTTCAATAGTTAGGATGCCCAGTGCAACATCCGACGATTGAAAGGATTCGGGTATTCATCCAAACCCCCAGGTCCTCCCCACTATCGAATAAGTGTTGTAGAGGATCTGGGTCCCTAAACCACTTGTCCAATTACACCCACCACTAAAAAAAAAAAAAAAAAAAAGATTTTTTTTTATTATTAAAAAAATCCAGCTATTCCCAATCCCCCATTTCCTACAACTTCTGCTTTCAGATATGGGTTCACGTTCAATTTTTTTTTTTTTTTTTTTTTTTT
>NC_056564.1:7939004-7945812 GCF_013358625.1 Macadamia integrifolia | reverse complement strand
AAATTGATAAGAAAGATAAACATAAAAAATCATTGTGTAGTCATTATTTTTTGTTTTATCATGTCTTTTGTACTATTTCTTATTTTAGTTACCAAATATAGCAAAATTAGGTGAAAAAAAAAAAAATAACTGAAGAAAATATTCATCTCCCATGAGGAAAAGAACCCATCTAGATAGAAAAATACCATTTCCCATGAGGGCTTGAATCGACCCAACATATCTTACTAGATTTTTGATGTTTTTATATATTAAATTATCAATTAGAGCTCTCTACATAATAGTTTAAGTTTTTAGATTAAACTTTAAACATAATATCAAAGTTGTGTAAGGTGTTCAGGAATAATTCTATTGGGAAAAAAAAAAATACGAACATTAGGATAGCCTAGTGGTGGTAGCTTCGACTTGTGGAGTAGGCACCCAGGGGAGGAGGTCGTGGGATCAACCCCTATTGTACGCATTGTGTGAGTGATTTAAGTGGATATCATAACGGTGGGTTGATGCGCTAGTCTCCCCCGAATTAGTCGAGGTACACGTAAACTGGCCAGAACACCTTGGTTAATAAAAAAAAAAGAAACTATAAAAAAGGTTGCCTACTCAAGTAGCCCCTACATCTAGACATATGAGTGTATAAAATTATCACCCCACTCTCCACTTCATATGAAATTAAAAATCTCATCCACATATTAGATACTTGTGTAAGAATTAAATCACGGATTCATATCCTCTCCAATCGTTAGAATGCCTAACACGATATTCAATGATTGAAAAGATTCAAACATGCCCCCAAACCCCCAGATCCTCCTAACCGTCGAATAAGTGTTGTAAAGGATATGAGTCCCTAAACCACTTGTCAAATTCTACTTTATTCCCCTATTCCTCCACCCAAAAAATAAATAAATAAATAAATAATTCTATACTGTTTGGTATATTGTTTGAATAATTCTACTTTATTCTACTTTATTCCCCTATTCCTCCTAAATGTCTTTGCAATTTGAAATTATCGGTTGGACAGTGTGAAATCGAATCTAAAAAAGATTCGCATATTTTAATTCTTTATTTATTGGGTACCCACGGGTCCAAAACACGTTTACCGTTTTGCTTTACTGAGCATTTTTTCAGCTTTCGCTAGATCTCTCCGCCTTTACCTGTCCTCCTTTTGTCAAGGAAGATCGGACCTGGGTTTGTGAGTTGGTTTCTTAACCTTGTGGGCTCGATTCCTCTCTACCTCTGCCAATGGAGCCATGAGGGCTTCAGGGGTGAGGGCTTTCGAGGATAGTTGCAGAAGAAGGAATCGTTACGTGATCAATGGGGAGGACGGATACAAACGGTCCTAAGGCAGCTTCTGGAAGTAGTGATGGGAATTCCGAGACCCAGGTGTTCCTGAATGTCTATGATCTCACCCCTATGAACAATTACATGTCCTGGTTTGGAGTAGGAATCTATCATTCGGGAATTGAAGGTAAGACCATCCCATTTCTTCAATCAAGTTTTGGTATCGTGTCCTTTTTTCAAAGGGGGAAAAAAGTTGTGATGGTTCTCATTTCCTTTTTCCTTCCCATTCGGAAGAAACTGGGTTTGTTGTGGGGATGCTGAAAATTTGTTTCTGAAAGCATAATATTTGAATCGGTTAGGTTATTCTTGTCTGTTGAACTCTATTTTGGTAGTTGAATATTCACTAGTCCTGTAATTATTATTTTGGACTTCTTTGTGTACAAATAAATTACGATTACTTTGGAACTCTGCTTGCGGAAGAAGTGGTGGGTTTTGCTAGATTTCTGATATTTCACTCTGAGAACTCCTTAAAATTTGATTAATTCACAGAAGTCAGTGAATCTTTGTATTTTTCTGAGTGGATGTTGGGGTTTCAATTGGCCTATATTTGACTGCAAATTAGATTCATTGCGCAAGTTGGATATCTTCTTCTGCCTAGGGTAGGGGAGGTGGTGGGAGCACTGCATTTATACATATGGAGATATACTTTGTTATGTGGAAGTTATTGTATTAGTGTTTCTTATTAACTGGACATGCCTGAACTCGATCTAGGATCTAGGTCCCTTTCTGAAAGGTCCTTAAGTCTATGTAAATAACAGTAACCGTTTATTGTAATTGCTTATTGTGATAGGCAGCCATTGACATAAAACCAATGGAATTTCAGATATGGTACACTGGAGAGCCGAACTCTTATTTTTGGTGCCTGCTAAATATCCCAACCTTACATTTGAGTTTGTCTTTTGGGCAACTTAGGATGTAGGGAAAATAGTCACAAGTGGCAACTCATGTGAAAACCAGGAGGAATGAGACAATAAGAATCCAATTTGATATATTATCAAATCCATCAACATATAACCAAATGGAAAAATGCAGAGAACGGTTGGAGGGGAGGGGTAAATCTTTCTGGTTGAAGGAATTTGATTCTGTGGCTTGATGTTTTTCATCATTCAATTTCTCACCCGGTCATTGGAATTGGGGCTTGCAGCAATTTTGGGTGAATGGTTTTTGACCAATTATATTTTCCATAATATTGTTTGTACAACTGTTGCAATGGATGTATGCTAATCATCATAATGAATCTAATCTGAAAGCAGAAATACGATGCAGAATTTTAGCTGTCTATTCTTGTTGATGGAAAGTATCTTTGCTTGAATCTTGTGCTGTCTGATTGATCTGTATAAGTATTTGTTTTAATTTTGTTATTACAGTACATGGTATGGAATATGGGTTTGGAGCTCACGACTTCCCAACTAGTGGAGTGTTTGAAGTGGAACCACGGAGTTGCCCAGGTTTTGTCTATAGATGCTCAATTAAGTTGGGCTGTATGAACATTGCCCCCCTTGAATTACGCACATTTATGGAGAACGTTGCTTCAGAATATCATGGTGACACTTATCACCTCATTTCCAAGAACTGCAACCATTTTACAGAAGACATCTCATTAAGGTTGACAGGAAAACGGATCCCTGGATGGGTGAACCGGCTTGCTCGACTAGGTATGAATATCTTTTAACTCTTGTTAGTCAGTTACTTGTCTTATATACAGCATGATTCATATCCTTCTTATGCTTTAGCCTTTTCATTAAATCATCTGCATAGAGCATTTTTTGCAATTGAATGAGGTGTACTATTTATGTGTAGAAACGCAACCCTTAAACGATGCAGAAGATAATGGAAAAACAAAACAAACAATGCACACGGATTTTACGAGGTTCAGCAAGGTTGCCTACGTCCCCGGTGAGATGAGATCCTGCTTCACTATCAATGGAGAATAGGGTTACAGCGCTCGTCCTCACACCTCTCAGTATTGCTTGCATTACAGAGAAAGAAACCCTCGCTACAAATATATAGCGAAAAAACCCTAATCCGGAAAGTACACAATTGCCCTCAAATAAAAAATTCGAGCTGGGAGCTGCGCCCCCCTACACCCCCTGCTATGCAGGGGGGCCTCCTGCCCCCTTGCAACCCCCACGGCCTGCTAACCGGCTAGCGGGACCGCCGTCCTGCCTGTTTAGGTGATGCACCAGTACTCCCTGGATTAAACTGCGACGGAATACAAGACATCATACACCAACATTATGTTTTAGCAATTCAGCAGCATGTTGTAAATTATGCCTGCTGCTTAGGTTTTCAGTAATGCTGTTTCTCTGTTAATTCTTATGCATGTTTTATAGGATTAACACTGCCAAACATGATGTCTTTGACACTTTTATTTCATATAGAAAACGGAAGTTTCTAAGGAGGTTTCTCAAACATATGTTGTCTTTGTTTAACTGAATACAAGGGTGCTTTATTTTTTGTAACAACAGAAAGTTACAGACAACGAATCTGACTTAAATTTCAGGTGCCATGTGCAGTTGTTTGCTTCCTGAAAGCCTTCAAGTATCCACTGTCAAACAGATGCCGGAGTACCACGCGTGCTCAGGTATCATAAAAACCTTCCTTGACCTTATTCACATCACATGGCAGCTGCGTTGCCTATTGTGTAACCATTAACATTTGCGGGTTCATTTTTTTATTTGACATCCAGAAGAAGATGGTTCCGAGTCTCTCTCTACGACCACCCCGCATGAGATGGCAGAAAGTGATGATACGGATCAAGATAAACATCTTCTTTCAGCTTCAGATGGTGGTACGGAATTGTCTTTTGTCAAAGAGTTCCAAAGGTGAAGCTAAGCTACTGGAAACAAAAGATGGTGGTTTGTAAAGACAGCCAATTTTAAAAAGGAATTCCAACTTACCATTTTGAACTAAACTTGGATTTTCTCATTACCGCTCATTGTTTCGCAACTGTTTTAAAGAGTCCTGCTATTGTGTTGGTTGGTTTGATGTAATTTGTTCATATTTGATGATTTGTCACAGAACAATACTTGTTAGATCAGAAGTCATTGGTTGGATGAATGGGAATTTGGATCGATTGGGAATTGAGGATGAAATGCATCCCTATAATGAATATTGATGCTTGTGACTTGGTGCTTAAGATTTCCTTCTTGTAAGTTTGTAACTACATTGTAACTTGGGCTTGGAATCGAGACAGTGAATCACCTTAATACCTTAAATGACTCATTCTCCACAGGAACACTCTTCCCATGGGCACTCCTACAGTACCATTAGATTCTTCATATCAGCCAGTCCACAATGCCTCCCAATAGATTAATGATCTACCAAACCCAATCACTAATCTATTGGGAGGCTTTGTGAACTGGCTCATATGAAGAATCTTATTAAACCCCACCATCATGGGAGGGAGGTGTTTAATATATGTTCACCAGATGGATGGATTGGTGAACCCTGTCTGTCTGGAAAAGTTCCTGATGCGAGGCATTTTTCATGCCCTGAGTATTTTGAACAGATTTTTTATTTATTATTATTTTTTATCTGTGGGGATCAGGTTGGATGGATTTGATTTGCCACCATTGTTTGCCAGTGTCATGACTGATGAGAGTCAGTTGACATTTTGGCATGGGTTTTTTCTACCTACTAACTAGCTTAAAATGAATGGGTCAATGGATATCTTAATTGGCCAACATTGAGTGGCTTATCTGGATAATCATTTTTTTTTTTTTTTTTATGAAGCCTATCTGGATAATCCCATGATATCTGTCATGTGGCATGTTCCATGGAATTTAAAATTCTGTGGATAAATTGATCCCAAGGACCTACCCTCCTCACATGTTAAGTTTCAAATGAATGAGAATCAGCAAAAGAGCAAAACAAAGCTTTTAAAAACCATGATTTTAAATAGGGTGCAGACCAGGTCTACTGAGGGAGTTCATACCAATACAAGGATGCATGCAAACACATGTGGGGGACTAAGGCCTTGAAACAATGTACTCTTGAGTTGACCACATTACAAATTTGGGTTTTACCTATTATGTTCAATATGTGGCCCTTCATTTTAAGGTTTTTATCTTTCATTTTCAATAATAGAATTAAAGAAGCAGATTGATTTAAAAACTTATTAGACTAATAATTGATGATTTGAATAACAAGATCCACGAATATGAACACAGTTGGACAGCGGAAATGGTATGTGTTATTACACTTCTGTCTCCCCACGCTCACCCCATCCAACGGTTGAAAGGCACGACAGTGTACATACACAGCCTTGCATAAAAACTGGGTACAAAAGAATAAAAAATTACTCTGGCACATGAGAAATAAAAGCATCAGATGGCACCTACTTAAGAGGTATCTCAATGTCAAAACTTGTTTTCTTGTCAAGCTTCCAGTGATCATCCAGAGCCCCTTGGTGTTGATCAGTTTTAGAAACTTCCACCCAATTGCTCATCCATTTAAGTGTAAAGAACAGTAACAATCTTCAAAAGAGGTTTTACGAGTCACTTAAATCCATGGTAATATTTTGTTTCCCATGAATCAGATATATTCATATATAGCTTGGCCAATGAGATGGGAAATAATGGCTTGAGAATAGCTTTCTAAAACAACTATTCTCAACCTAATTTTGAGGAGTTTGCAGGGTCCAGTTGTAGCTTATCAAGGTCATGGTGATTGGCCGGGGATTAGAAGTGTCCGAAGTTAAACTCATGGCCTTATCTTGAGCCCGGTGTTGTGTCTAAGGAGCTCTGCGACTCTGTAGACTAACTCAGCTATCTTCAACCATAATACATGTTAAAAGTACTCAATCCCAAGTCTCAGCCATGAAAGCCAGAGACTTTTTAATAGCTAAGACAGCTAGCACCTTCAAATAAAAGCATAACTGAAAACATGGAAGATATTAAAAGCAACAACAATGTATCACAAGTTACCAACATCCAGGAAGAGGCTACAAGTTGAGATTGAATCATCTGTAATGTGCATTCCAAGGATAGCTCTACATATCACATTTATATTGAAGGGAAGCACATTACAAGGGGGTTTTTTTTTATTAAACTAACCAAAATACCCTTTAATTCTTTTTCCTTGCACCTGTAGGTGGTATGCAGTCCCTGGAGAGCTCAGCTCTCAAATCCTTATTTTTAGGGGGGTGGTGGGGTTGGACTCAACTCTCAATCTTTGACTGCTCAGTTACTGATGTAGGTAAAAATGAAATAGGCCTAAGGGCACAGGTTTTCAGTAAACCCGAGTTTCCTGAGCTATTTACCATATGTTCCCATTGCACTGATCTGAAAAATCTGTACAACAATCGCATATAAGGAGACAGAGTTTCCTCTGAAATTACATACATTACCATGAAGATACTTTCACTGTCAATGAATTCCAAATTCCATATGAATAAAATTTAAGATTCAGCATTACCGATCCCATCTAGGTGCAACAAGCTCTCTCTCTCTCTGTCACCCAACACCCCCCCCCC
>NC_056564.1:7920030-7938984 GCF_013358625.1 Macadamia integrifolia | reverse complement strand
CCCCCCCCCCCCCCAAAAAAAAAGAAGCATATTCAAAAGTTCCTTTCAAGAGAGGACCAATTATGCCACTATACCATATACCCACATCCATATCTATTGTTTAACTACCCACTTCTACTTACATATCACAGTATTCCCCCCCCCCCCCACGTCTTTTCTATTTCTTCCTCACTAGCTATTACATGAAAATGAGAAATGGTTCTGCAATTACGAGCGAGACCCATCAAGCCCCAACCTTGCGTTCAGCCAGTTGCAGACCTCGTCCATCTCTTCCGGGACAGTGTAGTGGCCAAGCCTGCACAATAAAATTGTGAATACTCTAAGGAGACTGCTTTTTGGTTTCTATCATATTATAAAAAAGGGAGTTTCTTATTGACAGCATTTAAAGATGTCAAATAATTTGTAACCTTACTTTTGCCCTTTATAACATACTTTTTTTTTCTCCAAATGAAGATAAATACAGTCATTTTACATGTGTCATCGAAAAATGTGAATGACAATGACAACTTTTGATAATTACATAATGGTTAGTCATTTTCACTTGTGTCCTCGAAAATGTGTATGGCAATGACAACTTTTAATATTGACATAATGGTTAGTCATTTTCAAATTATTTTTGAAATCGCTTTTATATCCTTAACTTAAAAGAACTTGTAGGAATAAGACAAAGGGAAATTAAAAGGTGACAAATTCTAAATACACCTATGGAGGTGTCATTTAGACAGTTCCTATAAAAAATGTAATTCTTGAAAAAGACAATTTGATACCCGTTATAGGCTCTGAATGTTAGGTTACGAAACCCAGTTGTAGCTAATGCTTCTGCAGATTTCTCCCCATATTTGTAGAGGACTACATCATCAGCTGCAAGAGGAAATTATGAACTTATGTTCCATAGTGAAATGAAATATATTTTCTCTATACCAAATTACAGTACCAAACAACACTTTAAAAGCTCAAAGAATGCAGAACACTTCAATATCATAAAAGATGTGAAAACACACACTCTATTCTCTAAAATGATGGAGTCCCTAAAGCAGCGAATTCAATATGGAGTTTTCTTCTACTACAACTAACGAGGGCCATTACCCAGTGCAGGTCCTGCCTTTTCCCTGGCAGACCAAACCTTTTACCAATGCTCTAAGCAATGGCCTCTTCCACAATTACTAAGGGGGATAAACTAAAAAGAAAACAACTCAGACATAACAAGGTTTAAGAAGTTGAACCGAATTCTCACTAAGAGAGTTCCTGAAGACTGAATCAGAGGTAAAACACCATACCAAGTTGGGGAAGCTAAATATGCTATCTGGTATAGGTCAGTGCTAAAGTGCACAAATACTTCCTGCTTGCTTTGTGGATGATGCCACAGACTCACTATAGGGAGTCTCAGCTCAGTAAGTTGATATGTCTTCAGCAGTTCATACCACGAACCTACGCTCCAAATTGTTTTTACCAGCTAACAGCTGACTACTAATTTGCTTCAATGACAAAATAGAAAGAAGGGGGGGGGGGGTTGCATAAATAGCATGGTGATAAGCCAAGATGAGGTGTCCAAAGAAGTCTAGGAGTAGCACCAATATGTTAAAAAAAAAAAGTCATCATTTGCAAGAAAACCACTGACATCACCAGTGGGAAGCACTGCAGTGCATGTTGATGGCTTGAGGGAGAAAGGAGAATAATCAAGCTCATGAATAAAAAATTGAAATTGAAACATGTGCTTTCACTGAAGAAGTTCCACTAGGATAAATGAATAGTCTTCAGTTCTAAGGCCTTGATGATTACAATGAACACATTGATTGAAAGTGGGTCAGATATTTAGATAATTCAATTTTATAACATGCTAGTACAGGACTGGATTCAGTTTCCTGTTTCAGTATGGTCAAGCGTATACAATGTAATTTGGTTTCAACTAGCTGCAATTTTGGCATGTTCTTCAATACTGGATCAAGGCTCAAAGACAGCTGGGTCACAGCCCACACGAGGCCATGGATACTGGGAACTGGGAAGTCTGCTGAATATGTGCCACTCCCATTTGGCTGCGCTATAAGTCTTCAACCATCCTAAATTCCAAGTGCTTTAAGGTGGTAAGGACCATGACATTTTAGTATTTAAAATATTTACTCTCTCCATGCTAACTTTTCTACTCGACTGTAGGAAGAAAAAAATAGACTTGGAGATAGCTCTGCTGATTCCCAAGGGTTTCCAAACCATCTTTTCTTGAATAATCTGAGCTGAAAAAGGGAAATAGGAAATAGAAAGACCTAATAATGAAGACTAGGACAAAAGAAACAAGTTTTCAGGTCAGTTTGAACTACTTTTAGGAAGATTTAGATAACGAGGAAAGAAGCAATAAGATTACCCAAAATTAAGTTTTCAAGAGAGAGCATAGTTGTTGTCAAGGCAGCTAGGCGACCCAAGGTGGTCAAGGGAGGGGAAAAAAAAAAAAGGCCACTCTTAACATATTTGGTGACTCAAACATGTTCTGGGAAGGAGATAAATTGAAGGTTTTTTGAATTAGCTCCTTAGCAAAGAATATGTTCTCAAGTGAAATAACTTGTCAAAGAGAAATAAACATACCTCTGCCATGACATAGCAATAGGGGCAAGGATGAAGCACGCCTTGCAGCCTCATGTGAACCTTCTATCTTGTTCCTCAAGCTCCTGGTAAACAATAGCTGCTTTCTTGTGAACATTCATGCACAAGAATAAACTCTACATATGGGAAAAGAGCACATAGCAGTGATTTAAAATGTGAATTTTTGAGCATGGACATGTGTATTTGTTTCTTGACTCCCCCTCCCTGTTTTGCTGAAAGTGCAACTGTCATTGGAAGGAATAGAAGTTAAGGAATACAAACCTTGAACATGGAAGCCAACCACTTAAACCAACAACTGCACTTAAGTTGACAGGGTATGGGTTTCCATTCCCATACTTCCCTTGAATATAGCAAGTTGCAGAGTAGAGTGCAGTGGCAGCACCCATGCTGAAGCCTCCAATACCAAGTTTGACTGTAAACAAGGTAAAAAGAAAGCACCCGAATCATGAATTGTGAAGTTACAGGGATAAAATATATGTCATGAAAAAATATTTCCCTCACTAAATTAGCACAAGACAAAGGTTAGAACCTCATCCAAGAAGCAATTGGAGCACAATTGCCTTCCTGGTAGAAATTCAGTCAATTATCCAAGGATCAAAGTTCTCAACTTTCTACACAAGCAACAATATTGGGGGGGAGGGAGAGAAGAAAAATTATATACAAATGAAAGTCAAGTCCAGACTGAAACTTCACAATTTGGAGTACTAATATGTCTTCACAAGATCGCATCCTCTTACAGGATCAGTCAGGTATATAATTTTCTCATCAGAGAGAAAAAACCTACTATCAGCAGGCTCTGTTGACAACAAGTTTGCAAAGTGTGTTGCTGAAGCATCTAAACCCTCCACATCATCAGGAGCATCATCTGAAAGGTCTCCTACATCAAACCCTAATACAAATCAACAAGAGCTGTTAGAACTTGCTTAAGTGCTTCGATGGCAGTAAGAGATTTGATATCAACTTTGAAAGCAGCTCAATCATGAAATCACAGTGAATGACCTGAAAAAGAAAGCAGCTTTTCTAAAGCAATTAATCTTACATGCAGTGCAAGGAAATCCACCAAAAATTGCTACAGGTCGTGTAGGAGCAGTTGGGCATATCCACTTAATCTGTATCAAGATAATTAAAGCATATGATAAGTTTATTCAGGACATAGGAAGCCATGTTATGGATATGAATAAATAAAAATAAAAATTTAAGCAAATTATAGCATACTTATTATCCTTACATTTGGAAGAGGAAGTGTTTCCAGGAGCTGGGACCAGCTGCACAAAAATACCCCAAGCAAAAAAGGAAAAAATCTGTTAATCTCATTGGGTATAATCAGTAAATGTGCAGCAGGAAATAGAAAATGTGTTGAAATTACAAAATGTGAGATCGGTGAGTGACGTAGACACTGTCAGTCTTTAATAAGATTGAACACCATAGCTGAAAATTTTCAAGAGCCAGCAGCTACAATTTTACTAACTTATCTACTTTTTTCAGACAACAGAGCACAACCCTCTACATTAAATAAAAAAATGCCAAAATAAATAACCACTGCTGAAGCACACAAACAAGATGAACACATTTTAATTGGACTGAAGAATTTATTCACCTAAAGTAAGGGGCAAGAGAATCAAAATTGGTGTTAATTATTCATACTTTTGAAGAGGAAAAGAGTTATCTAGGTACTTGTCTTAAGTTAATCTTAGAAAAATAACACTTGGAAAAAAGCTACATAGAAGGCCAACCTATCTCTATGCTAAGTTATTTGGGAAACCCAGATAGTGGACTAGTGGTCCCCTATTCAAGCCTTTGGCATATTCACTTTTATGAATTGAAGCTTTCCCAAGCTCAGATCAAAAGAGAGAATGAGAGAAAGGACAAACAACAGGTTTTATTTAGTTCATTGTACCTCTGCTCTCAATATAGAACCAATAAGAATGAGAATCTTGACCCAAAGGATGCATTATTCAAAATTGTTAATTTTACATTTAAGATCTTGCCATGGAGAATAGGACAAGGAATTGACATCCCTCCAACCCCTTTTCTCTTGTTTCTGCAACAAAAAGAGTCTACCATTTGCAAACAAGGTATATGCTCAGGAGGACAAATGAAAAAGAATAGAATCTCAACAACGTTGCTGACAGAGCACACAATAAGCACAATAATAATGATAATCATCATATCATTCTCCAGTCCCTATCTCATACTATTTATGAGTCATGCATGCACGTCTCTAGCAATCCATAAACAATCCCACTACTGTACAGTACAAATGATACAAGTTTGACCGAATGAACTACTAGACGCACTGAAATATGAAAATCAATTTCAGCCATAGACCTAGTGTGCATGCTAACTCATAATGATTGATATTTTGAAAAGAACACTAAAAGAGAGAAATGCCACTGAGATGAGAAAAAGAAAGCGCATGAGCTTATAATTTTTACTAACAAAAATCCTAAAGAGGAACAACCACGACAATGGCAACTGAGAAACAAGTATAATACCTTGATCCATTATCACCAATACCATGCACCCAGACTATAGTGGCCTGGTGTTTGCCTTTGGGCCTGACCACATGGGTCCTTCCGAATTCGATCCTTCTAGTAGTCCTACTACCTGAAACTTTGCCTCAATTCAGTTAATCACAGTGAGCCCAAAAGGACCAAGGAAGAAGAAACAAATATATATATATATATATATAGAGAGAGAGAGAGAGAGAGAGAGAGAGAGAGAGAGAGAGAGGCCATCACTCAACAGTGTCACTATTCATTTATCACTAATACGAATCCACTATACAATGTTACAACATTCAGATGAAGTATTAAGTGAGGGAAAAAACGACTTAGAAGAATAAAGGAACCGAATGATTCAGAAACCATTAAAGGGTTCCATTACAAATAAAAACCAAACTTATTCCCAAATTCCAAAGAAAATAAGACTAACCTGAACCAACTGAGTTAGTAGAGAAGCTCATTTCCAGAGTCGGAAGAACCGCACTAACAAATCCCCCTATTCAGTAATGACTGAGAAGAACTCCTGCACTGAAGAAAAACCCAAATTGGCAATCTCTATTTATACCCTACTGGTGGGTGAAAAAGGGAATAAAATCCATGAATTTGCATCAGCTACTCTTGCTTACACCAGCTACACACACCGTTCCTGAAACCACCTATAAGATCAGAAAGAGAAAGCCACCCACAAAAGGAAAGATAAAGAAAGGGATGAAAAGCACGAAATCTTTTATGAGCAGAGAATCCACAACAGATCAAAGCACGTCTCTCAATTTCTATTACAGAGAGAGAGAGAGAGAGAATCTATGCTGGGTGGCAGTGGGTAAAAGCACCCCAACTACAACAACTCAAGAATATTTCCAAACATGAAAAGAATAAAACGTGAAAACCCATTTTTGATTATTTCTTAATCATTTAAATGATTGATGGGCATTTACCCAAGAAAAAATGATTGATGGGCACCTGTTAACCGCAGATTAAAAGCTCACAACTGGTCAATAAACTAATATATTTCCCCTCCTGAATTGAGAAGAAGGCGGCGCCATAAACTTGCAGATATAGGAAGATCTAATTAAAATGGAAATGATCAACAGCCTTCAAAAAATGAAAAATGAGAACAAAATGTATGTGGAAGATTAAAAAAAAAACACAAAAGTGGGGTTTGGTGTTTCACTTCTAACCTTCTATACCAACCTGGTCTTACTTGTGGACGAGATAAAAAAGCATATGAGCTTTTCCTCCCTTCCCTCCGTTTTGCTTTCTTATATGCTTTCCAACTTTAGATTGTTTATATTACATTGGACAGGGAGCAAGAATCCAAAACTAGTCATTTCTTACAAGACTTCATGACGAGACTAATAATGCCCTTACAACCACATCTCCATTTCCAAACTATTTCGGATCCCGACATAATTCTGCATAGTGCAAGTGAAAAACAGTGAGCACTTCCTTCAAAAGATGCAGAGAAAAAGATTCCCACGCAGTGAAGATGTTCTCCCTCTCTTCTCTCTCTACCCCTTTGGAGTTTCCTCTTATTCTCTCTCCTCTATGCCCATATAGATTCTTTTTGTGCGTGTCTGTCAAAAGGGCAATCAGTTGATGATAATTGCCTCTTAAGGGCGATGGCTTCGTTTACAATCAGTTCATGAAGCCAAGGAGTAGAATTAGATCAAATCGTTATTCACACTAATGAGAGAGTTTTCTTAACAAGAGTATGAGCTACACAATTCCTTTCCTTTTCGGATAAAAGAAAAATTACAATCAACAAAAGAGGTGGCTAATCCTCAAAAAATTTGTAGTGTTCTAAAATTGTCAAAGTTTCTACCAAAAAAAAAAAAAAAAGGAAATCGTCAAAGTTTGAGTTCCATGGTGGTCCGAAATGATAAATCCAATACCACCTCTATTTGAATGCAATTATAAGGATGCACTAGTGTTGATTATAACTATGTTATTTGGTGGTGGTTGCGAGATGGAAACGTCACAACAATGAAGATTGCAAACAACTTGAACCAGTCGGAAACTCGGATGTCCTAAGTTCAACTCCCACTAGGCACACCTTGGGCTACTCACACGGGGTGTTTAGTACTCTTCAGTGTTTTTAATGAAAGTTGAATGGTTATCATTCAACCCCAGTATGACCTGGTCCATGCAGTTGTGGAGTCAGTATGGGCCCACGGGACTAATCAAGCTAAAGGCCTAGATAAAGCCTGGATACCCATCGTTAGCAAAGAAAAAAAAATTTTGTAGTAGGAGTAAGTGTAATGCAAGGTTAAAGACTTCTACGGGTGTCCATTTTTTAGTGTTGAATAGTAGATCAATCCTCACCTTCCTCGCATTGAATAGTGGATCCCTCCTAGGAAACTATTTTTTTGCATGTCTCATTGTTGTGGCATGAAAGATTTTCTAATAGGGGCAGCACTGAAAATCCATGCGAACATGAGATGTAATATCCATAATGACACTTTCTCTCACTTTCTAACCTATGTGAATGCCATGTAGCCCAAGCAAGTGACATAAGGAGTGCACCAATGAAAAACGATAAAATGATTTCGTATATTATGAATAGAAAGGTCCATTTATGTGAAGAGGAGAGAGATAAAGAGAGGGTACCACCCTACAATCCCCTCATAAAAATCTCTTCTCAAACATAAAATAAAAATTGATAAATTAAAGGAAATGGCATGGGTAAGGTATCACACCCCAAAATTTCCTTTAAAAAAAAAAAAAGGAAAAAAAGGTAGAGTTAATATTACCTGATGTAACCAAGAAATGCTTTTTTTTTTATAATGCAAAACATACCTACCCCTATGTAACATCCACATTCCAGGGAATATGTTCAAATGTGGAACTCTCATACACTTGGCACTTTCTCAAGCATGATCCTAAGTATATAAGTGGGGTCCAGAGCGCACGTCTTGTCAATGTGAAGAATCTCTGTCATCACAATGCCACATGTCTCACAATGACATGCGTGTGTGAGTGTGACACTGTACATTTCTCCAATAAGATTCTCTGTTGTGACAGTTGTTGTGTAAAGAACACTGCCACTTGGCATATGACAGCATTTGATAACCCCCCCTGTCATAGTTAAAAAGGAAAAAAATATTAATATTGGGTTCATGGCATAAGCTTTTGGAAAGGTTAACAAGGCAAAATTGTTTCCGTTGCTAACAAGCTAAGGCCAGGGTTTGTTTGGAGAGAGAAGGAGGATAGCTATTGCAATTTCACCTTTTCCACAAACTTTAGGAGAATCTTATGCCTCACTCTCACCCCATATATATATATATATATATAAAGAGGGGGGGGGTGGATTAAGCAATGTTGTTTCTGTAATTTTGCTAACAGGTTCAAGGCCAGGGTTTGTTTGGAGAGAAAAGGAGGATAGCTTTTGCAATTTCACCTTTTCTAGAATCTTTGGGAGAGTTATGCCTCACCCCAACTAAAAAAAAAAAAGAGGAGCGACTTATTCCCTTTCTACTTATATTTAGAATCTTCCAAGTCAAGTCAATAACATATAGCAAAACAATATATTTAAGAGCGACCACATATGTAATTAGGAGAGAGAGGCTAGCAAGAGGGAAATGCACTATTAGCATTTTTTTTTCTTTTTTATAAAATTTATAATTTAACAAAAAATGAATAGCAAACCTTATGATTTGGCAGCTGAATTATCACCATATTGAGAAATCAAATGACAATTTAATAGACTATAATATGTTTCAATCTACTTAGATTTTTTTTAGTTCTGCATCTTGGGTCCCAACTCCCAAGTGACAATTTAATAGGTAAACTCTTAAGTTATTCAAAAAAAATTTTCCCTCTTTTGTGATAGAAGAATTAAAAAAAATTACCATAGTCAATGTATCTTACAATTTCACCCAAAAACAAAAAAAGTCAATGTATCGTATGCTTTATCACAATTGATTTATTTATTTATTTATTTATTTTTCTTAACCATGAGGTTCCATGTAGATGATACTATTCTCTAAGATGTTATTGGTGTGGCATAGGAGATTCTCTCATAGTGACCCTATGAGAAACCCTTTCCCCACAATAATCGGGGAAAAAAATTAAGCATAATCGGGAAAAAAAAATTAAGACCCCTATGAAATATATATAGATACTCAATCATTGTATATAACTGAGATTCTGAGAAAAGTATAAGATTTAAGGCCTGCTTTTAGTTTGTCAACTCTTCCCCTACCATACCCACAATAAAGACAGAATAATAACCAGAGTAGAAAATATAGCATGAAATGGGATCAAAACAATTTATTTCTGCTTTCTATTTTATTTATTAGTTAAGACAACATATGCTGTTGCCACTAATACCTTATAACAAGTGATTAAAAGCTTGAAGGATGACTAAAATAATTGCTTAAGAATGGTTCAAATTTAGAGATTACAGCAGAATTCTTATTAAATATAAGTATGTAGAATTTTATAAATTTTTTTCTTAATAATATCTTGGTTGATGCAGGCAAAGATCAGATTCTTGCATCACTCCACGCATTAAGTGCCCGCCTGTGACCGGCGAAATGTGGTCCTTCTAGATGGAAGACTGATTGAATACCATTGTATATCATCAGAAATTCTGCAACTATAAACAAATAAATAAGGGGGGAGGGGGGAAGACAGAGAAAGTAGTCTCTGACTATACTGCTTGATTAGTTAATATTAATCCATTGGACTTCACAGCTAAAGATGAAGAAATTTCTTGAGGTTTTACAAAATTGTAAGGTTAGCTGAATCTTCTTGAAATGGTCTATGCTTTACTTGGTCTTTGTTTCTTTCAAATGAGACTTTTATTGATCAGTAAGGCTGCAAAGGTTAACGTGGAACATTGACCCAATATATTGAGAATGGAGATTCTACTGAAGAGAGTCGTTAGAGTGTGTTTGGAATTCCCACATACTTCCTTGTGATGGGTCATCCTTGTCTGGTTAAAAATGGTTAAATCCAAACCATTTCTGCAAACTACTTTGGATTTAGATGGTGTCCCTCAGTTTCAGTTTGGTCTTTGTTGAGTTTCAGAGAATCACACTCACAAATAAAACACAAGAGATTAACGAGGTTCGGCAATAGAAGCCTACGTCCTTGGGTAAAACTCCCAAACTTCTTCTTATTCATCGTTGGGAGAGGGACTGTCATTATATAGATGTAATTACATGAGAGGTTGCTAAATATAAGCAACAAAGAAAAATGAAACAAATAATAATACAATATTTCCCACATCTCCTTCTAAGAATAGGAGATCCGACACAATATTGCCCCCAGATCTCCTTCTAGGAATAGGAGATCCAATATTCTCTTTCCAATACTCCCCCTCAAGTTGGAGCGAAGATATCATCTGAGGTCAACTTGTTCACCATTTCTTGGAACGATCCTTTGGGCAAGGCCTTGGTGAAGATATCAGCTAACTGATCTTCACTACGAATATATGGCGTCTCAATCATCTTATCTTGAACTTTTTCCCATACAAAATGACAGTCTACCTCTATGTTTAGTTCTTTCATGGAAAACAAGGTTCGAAGCAATGTGAGTAGCAGCTTGATTGTCGCAAAACAGTTTTGTAGGTTTGACCATAGACTCACATCCCAACTCCTGTAGAAGCAGCCGCAACCACACAATTTCACTGGTAGTAGTCGCCATGGCACGGTACTCAGCCTCTGCACTTGAACGAGCTACTACAGTTTACTTTTTACTCTTCCATGTAACAATGTTTCCAACGACAAAAGTACAAAATCCGGTAGTAGATTTCGTGTCTATGGGGCTTCCGGCCCAATCTGCATCAGTGTACCCAACAATTTCTATGTGACCATTATTCTTCACCAAAATCCCTCTTCCTGGTGAAGCTTTCAGATAACGAAGTAAGTGATCAAGCAGTTCCATGTGCCCTTATGTTGGAGCCTACATAAACTGGCTCACATAACTAACAACATAAGCAATGTCAAGAATGGTAATGGTCAAGTAAATTAACCGTCCTACCAAACACTGATATTGCCCATCATCCTGCAAGGGGGTGTCATTAGTAGTAAATTTACTACTGTAATCCATAGGAACACTCTAGCAGGTTTAACCCCCATTTTTTCAGTCTCTTTCAACAAATCTAAAACATATTTTCCTTGAGAAAGGAACAAGCCTTTGTGAGAACTTGCCACCTCGATACCCAAAAAATATCTTAGTTTACAGAGATCTTTGATGTCAAATTCTCGGCTCAAATGTTGCTTGAGAGCATAAATTCCAGATCGATTGCTGCCAGTGATGACAAGATCATCGACATAGATAAGAACAATTACAATACCTTGGTCATTGTTTTTAGTAAACATTGACGAGTCAGATTCTCCTCTTTTGAAGCCAAATCTAATAAGGGCAGCACTAAGTTTACTGTACCATACATGTGGAGACGGTTTAAGTCCGTATATAGCCTTTTTTAGTCTGCAAATGATTCCATCTTCATTTTGCAAAGCATGGCCAGGTGGGAGATCCATATAGACCTCCTCTTCTAAGTCTCCATGAAGGAACGCATTTTTCACATCCATTTGAAAGAGAGACCACCCACAATTAATAGCAACAGACATGAGCAGGCGCACCGTGTTCATTTTCACAACTGGGGCAAATGTCTCCTTGTAATCGACGCCATAGGTTTGGGTGTACCCTTTGGAAACCAGTCTTGCCCTGTATCTCTCGATCGATCCATCATTGTTATACTTGATCTTATAGATCCAACGACAACCAACTGTACGCTTACCATCTGGAAAATGAACCAATTCCCAGGTGTGATTACGATCAAGAGCGTGAAGCTCAGCCTTCATGGCATTGACCCACACGTCCTGGTTACTTGCTTCTAAAAAATTGTTTGGTTCTTTATAAGTCTCAATAGCAAATAAAAAACTTAAAAAATTCTGAGAGATTTTGTCATAGCAGACAAAGTCTTGAATCGGATGCTGAACCGTATGGTATGTAGAAAAGTCCCAAAGTCGTGTTGAAGGCTTAGAAACATGGGTTGACTTGCGAACGGGGGCACCTGAAGTAACGGGGGCTTCGAGAGCTTCCGGAACAGTTGCAAGCATAGGGACAGTCATGTCATCTTCTATTATATTTTGGCTATTAATACCCTCATTATTCAAACAGTCGTCCTGTTAAATCTCATCAACTGGTAATGGGACAGGAGCAAATTCAATAGAGAACTCACTATAGTCACTATACTCCCCTTGAATTTGATGCCTGTCAGGGAAAAACATGTGAGCTTCATCAAAAGTTATGTCACGAGAGATGTAAAGACGTCTAGTACTTGGTTCATAACACTTGTACCCTTCTGCAACAGAAGAGTATCCAACAAACACGCATTTTCGGGAACGAGGATCAAGCTTACCCCCAGTTTGAAAGTGAACATAACAAACACACCCAAAAATTCTCAAGTGGGAGATAGTAAATTTTCGACTATGGAGAACCTCCATAGGAGCTTTGTAACCAAGCACCTTACTAGGAAGACGATTAATGAGATAGCAGCTCGTGAGAACTGCGTCAGACCAATAAGGTTTTGGCATATGGCCAGAGAACAACAGGGCTCAGGTTACTTCAAGTAGGTGACGGTTTTTGCGTCCAACTACTCCATTTTGTTGTAGAGGACCCACGCAAGAGGTCTGGTGAATGATGCCCATGCTATGCAGGAAGGACTGAAATGGGTGGTTGGTGTATTCCATTCCATTCTCAGTACGTAACACTTTGATAAAAGTATAAAACTGATTTTGAATCATTTTGCAAAAATCTCGAAACACAGTAAGAACTTCACTTTTGGACTTAAGTAAATACAGCCAAGTAGATCGAGATTTATCATCAATAAAAGTAACAAAGAATTTGTAACCATCTCTAGAATCAACCAGAGCACTACCCCAAACATCTGAATGAACCAAATCAAATAAATCAGTTGATAAATGAGTACTTTGTGAAAAAGGGAGTCTATATTGCTTAGCAAAATGGCAGGGATCACAATTACTAGAATCATGAGATAAAGACATATCCAACGCATGTAACACTCGATCAGATAGATGGCCCATTCACAAATGCCATAACTAAGAAGTCTCTGCAACACTTTTCCTTGCAACAAATGCATCATTATGAAGATCTAAAGTATAAAGACCATTCTGAAGCCTTCCATCACCAATCATCTTCCTAGTGACGCAATCCTGAAAAAGTACCTTTAGAGGAGAAAAAATGACATTGCAATTCCACTCTTTAGTACACTTGCTGACAGATAAAAAATTAGAAGATAAATCTGGAACAAACAAGGCATCCGAATTTTTTGAAAATATTTTAAACTGTCCGATTCCCTGAGTTGGAACCTGAACCCCGTTAGCAATAGTGATAGGAGAATGGGAAGCACTAGAAGCAGTGTTAAATAACATATGTGAGGAACCACACATGTGATTAGTAGCTCCAGAATCAATAATGAAACAATTTTTAGAGAGAGCAGAGAGCACATGAACATTACCAGAGGTCTTGACCATATTTCCTGATTCAATGGCAGAATTGGCAGTGCTAGAAGAAGTTGTTCCATGAGCCTGAAGGAGTTGCTGAAATTGATGAGCAAGAGTTTCAAGCTTGGACTGAAAATCGGTGGCATTGGCTTGAACTGCAACCTTAGCTTCTTGACCCTTAACTTTGCTTGGGCGAAGATGAGGGTGAAGAACCCAACACCTATCCTTGGGATGGCCATCACGATCACAATGGTCACAATGAAAACAACTTCGTCCCTTACTTTTTCCTTTGGAAAATTTACAATTATTATCACCTTGCTGTTTGTTATTGGCAGTCACATTGTGAGCTGAGTTCTCCGTTGGATCAGTTTCGGGAGTGGGAACCGGGTACATGACACGGCGCCTTGTTTCTTCCCTTTGGATTATAAAGCATACAGAGGTAAAAGATGGCAAGGTCAGACTCATGAGAACTTGACGTTTGAGATCTTCATACTCAGGTTTAACACTGGCCAACAACTGAAAAATTCTATCATGTTCTTCCCGTTTGATATAATCAACAATAGTTTGAGTAGATGGCCTATATTGACGAAGTTCATCCCATTTTTTCTTTAAACTTCCAAGATGTTCAGTAAAGGATTGATTAGGTCCTTGCTTGGAGAGAGCAAGTTCCTATTGCAACTCAAAGATACGAGATGCATTGTTTGCTTGTCCATACATCTCATTTAGAGATTCCCATAGAGCCTGAGCCGTATCTGAATAAGCAAAGATCTCATAGATTTGAGGTTCCATGGAATTAAAAATCCAAGTCATAACAGAGTGGTCATTGGCTTGCCAATCAACAAATTTGGGATCGATCTCAGGAGGGGCTTTTGTTTGTTCATTGATATGACCAAGCTTGGATCTGCCTCCAAGAGCACTAGTCACAGCATGAGACCAAGGGATAAAATTTCTCCCATTCAATAACATAGAAGATATAAGGCGTTGGCTGTTTGCTTCATGCAACACAGCCTTGATCAAACCAGTGCCAGTACTGGCACTTTGATTAAGAGTAATTTCTTTCTCAGAATCAGGTCCAGCCATGATACAACTCACGCAACAAGAATTCAAAGTTGGAGAGAAGAACTTATCTGGAGGGAAGACCAATTAGAGAAGCTATGCAACAGACTAAAACGCTGCTTGATGAAAATGATCCAAGAAGAGAAGACACCAGCCTTTTATTGGAAAGAAGATCCACCCAAATAAGAAGACACAAAACAGATCGGGATCAAGCCCGCTCTGATACCATGTTGAGTTTCAGAGAATCACACTCACAAATAAAACACAAGGGATTAACGAGGTTCGGCAATAGAAACCTACGTCCTCGGGTAAAACTCCCATTTTTCATCGTTGGGAGAGGGACTGACATTATATAGATGTAATTACATGAGAGGTTGCTAAACATAAGCAACAAAGAAAAAGGAAACAAATAATAATACAATATTTCCCATATCTCCTTCTAAGAATAGGAGATCCGATACAATATTGCCCACAGATCTCCTTCTAGGAATAGGAGATCCAATATTCTCTTTCCAATTGTCTTCATTGAAGATAGTCATTAGAGAGTGTTTGGAATTCCCACATATTCCCCTGTGATGGGTCATTCCATGTCAGGTCCAAAATGGCTAAATCCTAACCATTACTGCAAACTACTTTGGATTTAGATGGTGCATCTCAGTTTCAATTTTTGTTCTTCATTGAGTCTGGTGCTCAACAAGGTGGCTGAGAACAATAACTTCCATGTACTGTTAGTGCCAAGTTGGCCAAAATGTGATTATTTCCAAATTGGTTCTTATGCATTTGGGGGTGCCTGTGAAGCATGTGAGAAATGGAATCATTTCATTTTGTCCTTCATAGCATAGTTCATTTATAGAACTTGTATATAGAAAATCCTATTCTTATATTCCTCAACAGTGCACAAGGATAAATAATGTTGGACTCATTTCAAATAAAAAGTATTTCCCTGTGCCAAAACTGAATATGGTCACCATGTCAATGCTTGCATCTGGAAACAAACCAGTCATCATCATCCATGCTCTGCTTGTCTTGCAGCTTTCCAAACTGGTTCTTGATTGCAGAACACACTTGGTTTAATATTCTACCCTTAATCACATATCTCAGTAAATTTTCTGAACTGTTGTGATTTTTGAGCCATTTCTTTTGCACCTGAAGCCATGAAAAAAACAGTAACTAACAGGGCACATGACCAAAATGTTCCTATTAGGTGAACATCAAAGTTACCACTAGAGGAATTTAGTGGTGGAAAATTTTGTTTTATCTGTTTTTTGATAAGAAAAGCATGTTTTGCACATTTGTGCATAAACTTATCACTCCCATTGAAATGCCTTTTCCATCTACCTGTCTATTTGATTCTGATGGAATCCAAACCAATGCCATTCTTATCCTTTTCTTAGTGAGAGTGAAGGTTGTGTGAGCTTTGAGCCTACAGTTTCCCAAACAGAAAGTTCTCTTAGAAGATTACAGAGATAACAGAGAAGGAGGCTGATGGGTCTTTGAAAACCATGGAAGTATTTGCAAAAGAAATGGGATCCCTAGTGAATATTGCTGTGAAAGCTGAAAGAAGTAACCCCCCACCCCCCTCTTCCCCTCCTTCATTCTTCCTTTTTTTTATTCTTGATACGGATGCCAGGACATAATTTGGCTCAAAAAGGTTTATCAACTAGAGGAATCTAGCTGAGTGATATCAAATCAAAATTGTCTTTGTCTCTCCCTTTCATCCTAAGGAACAGAAACAAAAATTATTCTCTGATTATAGGTAAGACTGTGTCTATAGCATCCTTTGGAACCAATACTATTCTGATTCTTATAAAGTTACTGTCACATTGTTGAAGAAACATATGGATGAGGCATTGAGATGGTTTCCCTCTGCTAGATTTAAGTACAGAAATGAATACATATGGATGATCAAGATGTTCATACTTGAAACCAGAACATATAATTAGTCCTTCTATGCAATTCTTCGTATAAAATGAAATAGAAGCTTCTAAGGGAAATCAATCCACATTTGAGGACCCCTTAAAGTAGGGATATAATTTCTTCAAGCACAAAAATGTTACTGTGTACATAAGAAACTGAAAATGATTTCTCAAAACTGAATCAAATCAACAGATCAAGTGGATCAAGCCTGAGAAAATCTCACCACTACCGACCAGATAGTTCAGACATGTCAACTGAGCAGTCGGAAGGGGTCTCACTGTCTACCTTAGATGTTGTCATTGGGGCATTCCTTACTCTAACATGACCGGAGGTCGGCTCATGATTGATTGATAAGAGGTCGACAATGATCATTTCGGTTTCGGGAGGTTGTTCCACGACCAGACGCCCATCAAGCATCTCAACTACACAGGCCATGCTAGGCCTAAGCTTGGGGTCCTCTTGAATGCACCACAGAGCCACATGAACCAAGAGCCTAACCTCCCTCTCATCAATGCCTCCATTTTTCACTAGTCTCTCATCAACAATGTCCATAAGCCTCCCTTGTCTTTCCTTCTCAGACACAATCCTAGGAAAATATGACCAATACCTTTCTTCTTCTTCTTCCATCAACCGCACATTTCTCCGGCCGCCTATGATCTCTAGGATCATCATACCATAGCTATAGATATCAGATTTCTCAGAGACACCACACTCCAAGAGCCATTCAGGGGCCAAATAACCCCTAGTACCCCGGATTGACATCATAACTCTGCTCTCATCTTTCCCTATCAATTTCGACAACCCAAAATCCGCGACAGTTGCTCGGAAATTCTCACCCAGAAGTATATTTTCAGGCTTGACATCAAGGTGTAATATCTTAGACCTGCAGTCATGATGAAGGTATGCTAATGCCTTAGCAACATCAATTGCAACACTATACCTCAAGTCCCATGGCAAGCATCCACGAAAGCCATTGTGCTTGCTTCCATGAGGGAAGATCCAAGCATCCAATGACCCATTGTGAATGAATTCATAGACAAGGAAGTGTGGCCCTCCAGCTACACCACAGTACCCAAGAAACCTCACAAGATTGATATGTTGCACACTAGCAATGGCTGCAACCTCAGCCCTGAATTCCTTCTCCCCATGTTGCTCTGTACTTAATCTTTTCACAGCAACAAGCATGCCATCATCAAGCTGCCCCTTGTAAACAGAAGCAGTGGCACCTTCACCTATCAGTGATTGGAAGTTATTTGTTGCCACTTCAAGCTCTTTATACTTAAACCTTTTTGGAACACCACCTAATCTGTTGAGGAAGCTGTATCCTAGTGAAGTTGATTTACTCTGTATCAGTCCCCTGCAACGATCACTACGGTATTGGATAAGAACCCAAATGAAGATTGCAAGAATTGCAGCAATACCAGCTCCAGCAATGAGGAAGAAACCTTCTGAGAGTTTCAGGAAGAGGCGGGCGACCCCGATGACGATAATGAGGAAGATTACTACACCAAATTTGATGATATTAGCCCTGTTAGCTTCCATAATCATGAGTAGAAAGATGAAGGAAAACTTCTTATTGTTGTGATGATGATCTTCATTTCCATCTTTCTTTTGTCAACAATAGTGATAAGGAGCTTGCTTTCATGACTCAAGGGGGAGTAGGGTGTCACCTTCATTTGAATATTCAAATTTATAAACCTTACAGGTAACACATTTCTATCTTCAACACATCAAACAAGGTGGCTGCAGAAATCACTCACAATATGTTGTTTAGATAAGCAACCAAGAATGGGTTTTACTTGACTCTTTCAAAGTTTATGTGCCACACGTTTCTTTAATTATATCCTATTTCCTTTATACACACTTTGGAAAATACTTTTCTATTGTCAATTGGCATTCTCAACCAATGGAGATTACTTCAAAAGTCTAATCAGCCATCAATTATGGAGAAAAGAACCCTGCGCCTCTGGGCATTGGGTATTTTCTCTCCCAACTCTATTTGGGTGTGAGAACGCTAAACAAACAAGATTTCCTTGCACATCATTTTTTTATGGATAAGAAAACTATCTACTTGATAAAGTCATTTTATATCATTATCTGCATCCACATTAGATGCAGTTCAAAATTTTCTCTTGCAATACGATGTGGATTTTTTTGGGGGTAATTTTTTTTTTTTTTTTTTTTTTTTTGGACAGAGGGGTAAGTTAAACTTGAGTACCTAACATTTAGAGAAACTATTTATGAGTTAATCAGTTTTGAAATATTAAATTTGGGGTACCTCACGTCGTATAAATGTTTGGGGTACCACTCTTAAGAGAGAAAATTAACAGATAAATAAGAAATGGGAAGTAGAAGTAAAGAATTGATTTGACTACAAATAAAGGGTTTTTTTTTTTTTCTGGGTAGGA
>NC_056564.1:7863628-7920010 GCF_013358625.1 Macadamia integrifolia | reverse complement strand
GGGGGGGTGGTGGTGGTGGGGATGGGGTGTTGGTGGTGGGAAGGGCTTGGCATGCTGTTGGGGTGTCTCTTGTGCGCAGTTTCGGGCGAAGGAAGAGGCTAGAAAAGACTACCCTGCTCAGTAGGGAGTATTTATATGACAATTCTTAACGAGCAATTTACAGCGTTTCAAGGGGTGCGTGCAGTTTTGATTTTGAATTGATGTTGTGAGAATCTTTTCTCGTAAAAAAAAAAAGAATTTAAACATAATATTTCAGAGATGAAGTACTCAATTGTAATTTCTCTAAACGTTAGGTATCCTAAGTGTAACTTACCTTCTTCTTTTTTAACTATCTTATATATATGCACTTACACACCATCAAAAAAAATTCAGAATGTAGTTGTGAAACCACACCAAGTGAAGAAAAATTATACCATGGCCTTGTAAAAGATTAAATTTTCATCCTCTCACACTGGTGAAACGATAAGAATTGTATTCTAAAAATGAAAAAGTTAAATTACAGCTTCTGTGATGTTAAGCTCTAATCATATCTTGAGTAAAGCCAGCATGGATAGGATAATCTCTCATGCCACGCCAATCATGGCATAGGAAATGATTTCATTAAGTATAGTCTGACATGATGTTTGAGGAGCGATAATATTAGTGTAGACATAGGAAGGAATCCCATCACCTATGTAAAGATTTTCTCTTTTTTTTTTTTTTTTTTTTTTTTTTTTTTTTTTTTTGCCCCACTTATTTAATAAGGTTCTTAAGGTCAAGATTCTACGGGATAAGTTCAACTAGGCAAATGAGTAATTGTGAGGTCGTTTTCCATGAATTTAAGAAAGCCCTTATAAAATTTGGCCGTCCAATTGAACAATATGATGGTAACCAGTGTTTAAAGCAAATTAAAAAAATAAATAAATACAAATAAAATAAAATAAAGTTGATCATTTTGTTTCAAGAATTTTTCTTCCCAAGTTACAACCTTATTTTTAATTGAAAAAGATAAATACTTATACGGCGAAAGATTTATGCGAAATATAAAGTGTGCGATCAGCTCTTGGGCATCAAGTGGACATAAATGCTAGATCAAAATGATCAAAATCCCTCCTATTTGACATATAATTGTCCAAAGAAAAAGAGTGATTGTGCACTACCTCCACTTTGAACTCATCATTGGTGAGTCAACAACTTCTTATGAATGTGTATAGTAGAAACTTCACCATGAGATGGACATGAAATCCCCTATCAAATGGATCTACTCCTAGCCCCATTAAATTTGCCATGTGGACAAAAACAAATGGTTTAATAAAAAAATAAAATAAAAGAATCATTATACTTAGGGCTATTTGAATTGCTTCTTGGCGCAGGTAGGATAAAGATTGCATCCTCTTAGGAATAACCCCAGGCTACCATAGATATCCATCCGTTCTTGTCATATTCAAGAGATGACCTTTTGCTGACTTTTTTATGGGGAGAGCCGGATTGGAAGAGGGTTTGACTCATTCAAATTGTTTGGGTTTGAATTTCCAGGTCATCTAGAAAGCCATGGTCGTTGGAGAGATTCATGAAAAATACAAATAAAATAATTCTTCAGTTTGAATTGAATAATTTTGATAGGAGAAAGTTTGTATGGTGTTCTCTCTTCATCCAATATAATTTGATGTTATAATTGGATTACTGAAATAGTGAATATCATCATTTCCTATTTATGAAGGTCTAAAATGTCCTTTTCTAGTGCCATCAAAGGGTTAGATCTTGTGAAATAAGAGATTCTCTCTTCACCGTGGATGAAAGAAAACTCAATCCATTATGATATCGATGTATAAATGTATTAGTCGATATTGATGTATCAAAACATGATATTTTCCATGGTACTAAAATGTATTCCAAGGTTTGTCAGTGAATCTCTTCATCTAAGGTGACTTGACACTATAATTGGATTCCTGGAATAGTGAATGTCACCGTTAACTTTTATCCCTTTATTTACGAAGACCCGAAATATTCTTTCCTAGTCCAATCAGAAGGTCAGATCTCATGGATTAGGAGGTTCTCCTTTCACCATGGGAGAAGGAAAATGTGATCCATTTTACGGATCTACCGGAGCATCATGTGTTCCAAGATACTAAAGTGTATTCCAATGTTTGCCTTTGAATTGCTAATTTATATTCTACTCTTTTGGATGAAGACATGAAGTTGACAAGCATGTTTAGCACCTTGGAGTAAATACTAAAATTAGTGTAAAAAACTTCTAGACTCCATTTCGTCGGAGATGTAAAATGAAAAAAGATTGTCACCCTGCCATTGTTCAGTTTTCTCACAGATATTTCTCTTATTTTTATCTCACTTGCGTAAAAATGTGGACCCGTAAGAATGGTATCTTTTTAGAACACTTTTAACTGATGTGCCATGAAAATTCCTCCCCACACTAGCAGTCACAAAATTTGACCTGATAGAAAAGATGAGGAGCATCAGATTGGGATTCAACATTATCAGTTCTCTCTTGGTTTTAATACCTCTTAGTGTTCTCGTCAGCAATGCACTAAAAGAATCATTGCTGATCAATTGATCAATTGAAAAAAAAGAACCACATTGATTAATCGATGCTCTGTTTTGCAACCATAATCTGGTGTTAATGTTTCCTGAGTATAAGTTTTTCTGAGAGATGGAGCGTCAAATCGAAGGAAGTGAAAAAGAGTTTTGTGTGCTCCTTAAATTTGGCAGAGAGGAGATTTCAATGAAGATACACAATGTAGCCATCAATTATTTGATGATGAAACTACGAGGAAAAAAGAATAACCAAAGGTTCAATGGGTTATGAAGCCAAGAAACCCAAAAATCACCGACCCAAACATGGTCGGACGAGTGCAAGAAAACTGAAGATTCACCTAAACAAACCAAAGAGCCGTTTGTAGCTACCATGTATGACACAAACCATCTCAGCATCTCACCATATCTTATTGCAGCAGCAAAGTTATACACTTTTGCATCAATGATGATGGTCATCATCTCCATGTCCATCTGGTGGTCCTCCTGGGCCTACCACTTCCAGCTGCAAACATTAGGAAGGAAAAATCAAGACCTCCAGGCCATACCAAAAAAAAAAAAAAGCAAATTGATTTTATAAGCCACAACCCCAATTTGGATCAATTCTCTTCGTTCCACTGGAATTCCAAAGCATTT
Organism: Macadamia integrifolia; assembly: GCF_013358625.1. Lineage (NCBI taxonomy): Eukaryota > Viridiplantae > Streptophyta > Magnoliopsida > Proteales > Proteaceae > Macadamia > Macadamia integrifolia. The sequence goes on along the minus strand of NC_056564.1, from coordinate 7,916,845 downwards.
TTTTTTTTTTTCCCCATTTGTCACTCATTCATGTTATATTCCCTCACCTCGAAATATTGAGTACACACAGGGCATTCATGAGGTTTGCCTTTCTCCAGCCAAAACCAAACAACATCATGCTCATCCTCTGGCATATAAATAGAATAATTTATGTTATCCGGGGGAAAATATCAAATCTTCACAATAAAACTACTACTCATGTAATTTGTTCCCTGATATAAGTCAAGTAAAAGGATAAATTTTACAAGTAAAATCAGTACCACAGATTAGGATTTTACACGAAAATTTTCCTTTAACATGGTTTTTACCTAGAAACAAACACAGCCTAATAAATGAAAACAAAGCAGGTACATAATAAACCAAAAGTACTTACCGCCTTCACCCCCAGGACACCCAACAATTCTCTTGTCGAAGTATGACTTGATAACAGCAGGTGATTCCTGCAAGCAAACAACACGACAAGAAGCTTAATAAAATGAGATTATACTGTGAGAACCACCACTGCCTGCTCATCAATGTCAATGAATACACAGCCATAGCCCACTACCAACATAATAAGAAATTAGACAAGCATCATATTTGATTCCTTTCAATACATACCTAATCACTAAATGTCTCTATATCCAACATTTTGACTGTGTCAGTCTAGGGAACGCCCCTTCATATCCAGTACAAGCACAAACATTCTCCATACGTACATGCTTAAACCCAGTTGTTCAGCTCACTCATCGTGGACAGATTATATCTCAATTTGCTCACTCTCGGGATGTTTATCAAGCCCATAACAGAATGAGGCTATCTTTTTCCTAAAACAAGATGCATGCATTTCAGAAAATGTGATGACAATAGCACCAAAGTCAGAACACATACAATACAAGTTGCCCAAGGCATCTAGGCATCTGTCACTAAATATCAATCCTCTTCCCTTCTACATCTTTATTTTCTTTTCTAGTGACTCTACTGCCAACAAGACAATATAGAGAATACCTCATCTTCTTCATCTGAAGTAATGGCTAGTCAGCCTAGTCTCGACAATTAGGATTCCCACGAAATGGATGAAAAGAGACAGATCATTACATACCTCATCTTCTTCAACTGAAGTAATGGCTGGTCTCGACAATTAGGATACCCATGAAACAAATGAAAAGTGACAGATCCTTACCCAATTGGAAGGGACAACAAGAAGATATGAGCATGGGCACATTTCTATCCCATCGAAACCTTTATTTGGAGGGATTGATCCTTCTTGACTAATAATCTTTATGTGACAAAAAGTTGGAAATCACCAAAACTGATCTCTTTTTTCTTTAATAACGGCGGGAATCTAGGCCTCCGGCCTGACTAGTCCCGCGGGCCCATACTGACCCCACAACCGCATGGACCGGGTTTTTGCAATTGGAAAAACTGATCTCATTTAACAAGAGAAGACACTAATTCAAGTATCATTCTCGCAGCACTATGATATAGGAAAGAAGGATTAACCATTGGAATCCTTTAAGGCCCATTTGTTTGACAGATAAAATGGGATGAGAAACTGGTTAGGGAGGGTCCCACATGTTGTGGGTTGGGTTGACAAAGAAAGGGAAGGAAAGGAAAAGAAATAATGGAAGATGTAATTTTTGGTGGGGTCCACCTCTATGGGAAAGAGAAGAAATGGAAGTGAAGTGGAATTTTATGGGAAAAAGAGGAAATAGGAGAGAGAGAGACAATTTTCCATGAAGTCGTAGGACTCGGGAAGTGAATATGGTGGAAAAAGTTAACTGCTACATCAGCAGACAACAATTATTGCATTAAATGACCTTGTATGGTAAGTTTTCCACGCCACTTATCCAAACACTCATTTGTGGTAGTTTGTGAGAAATAAGTACAAGTTTCCCACCTCTTTTTACCTTTTCCACTTTTCTCCGTCAAACAAACAGTTCCTAAGGAACCCAACAAAAAAAAAAATCCAGTGCACGTGGCTCCCGCTACTACAAGGTTTGGGAGGACCAAATGTATGTAGCTTTACCTCCTGATTCGCAGGAATGCCTGCTTCCAAGTGGAGAACCCGCAATCAACAGGTTACAAAGAGGATGAACATTACCTGCTTTAGTTCCTCCCTCTCCCCCCCCCCCAAAAAAAAAAAAGATCTGCAATGTGCAAGAACACCATTCATGGTTTAAACTTGTAATGAAGGGTAATTATAATTTAAAAATGGGGAAGCAAAAAAGGAAATAAAAAAAAAAAGGAATAAAAAAGCATACAAAAAATTAATAGAACGATTAAACAAGGAAGAAAAAAAAAGAAGCTGCATACTCAGGTTCACACTTATGGAGTAATCCAATAGGTCTGATTTGGCCAATAATCAAGTCAAAGGATCTGAATTTATTTTAGAAGATTTCTGCAGAGTGTGACCTAAATCTGATAGTCAGATTCACACTTATGAGTAATCCTACTTGGGAAAGCACACCTCAACCACTGCAGAATCAATGAACAAAATAGGGGCTATAAACAGAGATCAACTAAGGCTCTAATAACTGATTGAACAGTAATAGCATATAGAAATACAGAAATTGTACAAGTCCTAGTTGCATTAGGATTGCAGATTTTAATTAAAAAGTTCAGATTTTAAATCTTTTCAAGATTCAGAACTAATAACAGGACAAAGAACAGAAATCAGAATTTTAAAGATCAATTTAAAACAAGATACTTGGAGAAACCCCAGTTGAAGAACCAAAATGCAATTCGATGGGAAAGATAGGAATTTCAGGCTTTTGAAACTGAAACTGAAATAGAATAGAAATAAAAGAAAAGATTGAAAAGATATTATCAGGAATTGCCACTTGTATCCCAGCCTTAAAATCACCACCAATGGTTCCTGGAATCACCACAGCAGGAAGCATTTTGAATCACAAAAAAACTGAAGGCAACAAGCCAAATTCATTACTTAAATTCGTAACAAGTTCGTACCTCCTACAAACTTACATAGAAGACTCAAAAACAGACTCAAACTCAAAAAAAAAAGGGGGGGGGGGGGGGGGGGGTTGAACCAACCCTAAACTGAAATAATAAAATAAACAGACTCAGACAAGGCCTCTAACTAAACTAATGAAATATATCCCATAATTCTACCTACTGCCCATTTTTTAGGCCTATTAAAGTAACCTAGTACAAAGAAAACTCATTGGACCAAAGGCCCAACATGTATAGAACTTAGAACCCCACACGCAAAGCTTATTTCCTTTAAAAAAAGCCCAAGTTTGCTAACTTATCAGCATCAAAAGGGTATAGATATCCCAGATTTTCACAAATCAAGATGTATCTACATTTGTCAACAAGAATCAACCAACCAATTTGCATTTGTAAGCATGCATGAACACTTCATTAGATTCCAACCCAACAATATATCAAATTACTACCAAGGCCCACAACAGAACATTGGAATAATCAACTCAAAGGCTGACAAACCAAAAGAATCACTAGAGCAGGGAGTATAAAATCAGTTGTACGATAGAAATGAAGACTAAAGCCATTTTCTAGAAAGACTGAACAAACAAGCTGATGCGGATCCGGATTCCAATGACTGAAATCAAATCTCTTAGGACCCACAAGAATGATAAAATATCTCAATTTAAAGGTTGAGGGGCATTCTTGTAATTTCAGTGACAATTCAAGCACTTGAAAGTGAAGAAAACAGATACTGGGGTCAAACTGGAATAGAAAAATAAAAGAGGGAGGTATTCTGGAATTTACCAAAGGGAAAGGAGAATAATAACACAATTTAAATAAGAAGGGCTTAGTCGTAAATATCAGTGATTAGGTTACTTGGCCCATAAAAAGAAACGTCATCTCCTTCCTTGTGATCTAAGTATCTAACAGAACCAGCGAAGGTAAGGGATTACAGCTCCGACCACGAAATCCCCAAATAGGAAACTGGATCAAACGGAGGAGTAGGGCCTTGAAATTAGGCTCATCACCCTGCGAAACTCCGGTGAAAATCCAGTGAAACAGCCCTCAAACCATCAAAGGAAGTTACCAATACCTGATCCTAAACAATTTGATGCAGATTAATTACCAAAATAGGCTTGTTTTATTAGGAATAAGCCTAGGGTTGGGTTCCATACATGTTAGGCCTTTGATCCCATGTGTTTTGAGTGTAATAGACCACTTTTATGGGTCCAAAAAGGGGGCTCTAAGATTGAGTACGGGATTACTAGTTAGTTTCCATTTTCATTAGTTTCCTTTATAGTTGGGCTTGATTTGAGTTATATTTATTTCCTTAGGAGTCAAGTTATTAATTGAGTCAAGTCTTTAGTAGCTAGTTTCCTAATTTCAGTTAGTTTCTAATTTCAGTTTTTAGTAGCTATTGTATTAGGAGAATATTTGGTTTCCTTTTTGAGGAACCTTCTATTTTGTAATTCCCTCCCCCATTAACATTATAAATAAAGAAGAGGAGGCTCCTAAAGGCCTAGATGATTTAATAAACAAATTAATGGTTGTTGCTATTGTCTTCTACATGGAGATTTGTCTTGTGTTTGATCAAGGCTGATGGAATTGGTGTTTGATCCAATTAACTCTCTACGGTGTGAAGCACAAGAGGTTCTCTTCTAGTTATCTCCCTCTTTTCTTCCATACTCAAGGTGTTCCAGATCTGATCTACTGTTACAAAGTATCCTGCAACATTGGGACTAGATTGACTTGTCAATCCTAGTTCTACATTACAATTCCTGAGTTTGATCGTACAATCCAGTGTGTATTTCGAGCTGAGAATCAGAGGGCGAAATCGACCTTAAGCATAGAACCTTCGCTCCAGATTTCACGAAGAACTGGTAAGGGCCACAGAGATCAGTTCAGATTCGGTTGCAGGAGTCGCTAGAAACAGTATAACACATCGGCAGCAACAAGAAGTAGGGAAGAAAAAGGGAAGGAAAAAATCAGAGAAGAAAAGAAGAGAAGATTTCAGAGATAGACAAGAAGGGGAATGGCATCCACGACAGTCATGGTTCTCACCCAAATTTCTCAACCAAGATTAATTCTTCAAAAACTAAAACTGAAATTTTAAGACTGTATTACATGACTTCTTAAAGGAAAACTCAAAGCATCATAATGGTAACTAATTAAAAATGGAAACTAGCCTATATAGAAAATAAAAATCCAAGCTAAATAAAATACCACAAACTAATTTCTGAACCTAAAAAGGAAAGTCAATAAATAAAAAAATCCCAAATCAAAGAGATCCCTTCCATCGCCCAACTGCATCACAAGCACAATGACTCAGTGCCCATGGCAAACTGGACACACATATTTTCATCCATCATTTCACAAAGAAAACATGGTGCTGCTTTTTAGTAAGTTCAGCTCAAACCTGTTTTCTCTGGAAGATATCTTTTACATTTTGGTGGTTCTGGCTCTTTGGCCCTCTTGATTTAAAAAATAAAAAATAAAATAAAATAAAATAAAGAAGAAGCAAATCCCTAAAGGGAAAACAGTATTCTTAAGTAGAAAAATCAATCCATTCAGGAGGCCAGCAACCTGAATAACATCAAAGTGTCTTGTCAAGTTTCAAGTCTCAATTATGGACATCTCTCAAAGGATCTGTTTCAACTACATTCAGGATTGACCAAATATGGCACAATTGCCTCCCATATCCTCCACAAACTAATGAAATGGTACCACCAACAACACTAGGAGATGATACTATTCCAATAAATTTTAATAAAAAAGCTCAGTCCCTAAATCCTATGAGCATTATTAAACAGCACAAACTTTCAATCGAAGATCTTGCTTTGATGTGATGATGTATCAACGCAAGCACAATAAACAACAGTCAAATCATTGCCTAATATTGTGTTCAATATCCCCATAATTTAGATGAATGTATGATGCTGGAATCTGTAAGGGTTAGGACAGGAAAAGGACAAACTTTCAGTGCCAAATAAGGAGTTGGCGACGAAGTAAAAACAAGAGGTATTTTGGGAGACCCATCAAAGATACTACAATACCACATTAGAAGCAAGAAGTATGACAGTGAAACAAAAGCATTTTGCTGATCACCGAACATAGTGTATCAAGAATCAAGTAGAGCTGGAGAGTCAGGAAATAACATAATAAAGAGAAAAACTGCATTCTCAATTTTGGGCTCCCTCAAAGGCAATTTCAAGGACAACCCAATTCCACCATTTTGCATAGAACAACAATAATCAACCCAATAAATAAAATAAATAAATAAATAACAAACAAAGGGATGATTGCGCACAAACCTTGGTGCCAAAAGGACCTTCAGGATAATCAATTTCGAGAACTCTCCGCCCCTAAAAGAAACAAAACAGAAAATTATTGTAATTTCTACATCACATAAATAGGGAAACCAAAAAACACAATCAAAAAATATTAATAATAAATAGGGTAAAAGGGCAGGGTGGGAAGGGAAGAAAGATGTCAACCTCGAGCTCCGCCTCGAGCTCCTCCCGCTCATGCCCGGTGGCAATAGGCATTACATCTTCTACTCTCTTCTTTTCCTTAGATAGAACGGCACCTGCCATGTATCCCACAACAAATTACACATCTCTCCAAAATAAGGGATTAACGGATCAGATGATCTAAGACATATCAAAGGGTTTCGATTATGATGATACCGGATTCAGAACTGAACTGGTTAGAGAAAAGAGGGGCAGTTCTCTGGAACGCGGAAGGCGACGACCCTGAAGTAAGAGCTCGATTTCTTAAAGCTTTCTCTCCGGCGATAACGGAGCGGTTGAGATTGAGAGCTGATCGCCATGGCACAAGGGTTTGAAGGTGAGAGGAAGCCCGTCTCCACATCGTGAGGATGGATTTTAGATGTTCTCAGGTCTCCCCACCTTCCCGAAGACTCTGCTTATCTCTGTGTCAGACTCTGGGAAGTGCTCCGACAGCAAAACCTTCTTCAACTAGACTGGAAAAGAATGGTAAAAAGAGCGAGACCGATCACAAATGTGACCTTTTACGGGCCAAACCGTCTCCGCACGGTCGGGACTCTGGAGTCTGGACTTGGATGGATGTAATTTTAACTTTGGGATAATTACAGTGACCTTCCTTTGGTTTACCCTAATATTAGAATCATCCTTCATTAAACTGACAATTATAGTGTCCCCCTTTACTTTTTACAGTGTTAAAGTCCGATTTTTTAAAACCCTATTCCAACCTTAGATCCTCAAAATTAAACTCAGACTCAACTCAATCCTGCTGTCTGCTAGGTTCATGTTCACGCCCAACCCTCCTGGGTTCATACCAACCAACACGGCCCTAATTGACCCTGTCAGGGCCGGGTTGGGGTAGGCTAGGCTGGGCTGGGTTGGGTTGACCCTAGCTTCTACAATGGTTGAATTAACTTTGATTGACCTATTTTTACCATTCATATCCTATACATTTTTTTTTTTTTTTTTTAAAGCATATCTTATACATTAAAAAAATTATAAAAAAATGAGATACCAATAGGAGTCCTAAATTCTAATATAAAAATTCAGGGTTAACAGGCCGGTCTGAGTTGGGGTCAAGCTGAGGCCTCAACCTGAGGCCAACCCAACCTTGGGTCAGGTTTGGGTGGTTTCAACCCTAACTTGTCTTCAGGGTTAGAAAACTTGGCCCAATCCCTATTTGGACTCATGACGAGTTCGGATTGTCTGGGCCAAACTTCATCCTAGCTAACTAACTATATAGTTTATCAAGGATTTTAGAGCTGGCAACAGCTGCTATTCATCGCAGTGAAACGAATTTTGATTCTTTTGAACACGTGAAACTGTGGTTTTCCTCTAGTTTCTAGTTCACATTTTGGTTCTTCTATTGGAATAGATCGTCATTGGTTTTTTTTTTTTTTTCCCTTTTCTGATTGCAGAAAACCTGTGAAGGGGTTTCTTGTTTTAGGCAAAACCAGCTATTCTTGGCATTGGGTTTCCGAATTCAATTCACATGAACAGAGTGTTTTACCCTCCTCTGCTAAGGAACCCGGGACCAAAATCTAGAACCAAACCATCGATGATGATGTTGGGTTAAGAGAACTTGAAATCTCTCTCTCTCTCTCTTGTATAGAGTATTCTATATGGGGGGCACAGCCTCCACTGGCACTCCCCACAATCAGTCCCTCTCTCCTCTACCATCTGTCTATGTTGGGGGGGGGGTGCATAGCCTCCACTCCTCTACAATCTCTCTCTCCTCTATCTTATAGGTCATTTCATATGGGAAGAGAGGGACAGATTTTGGGAGAGGCTACACTCCTGTCTCCCCACACAATGAACATTATCCCTGAAATGAAACATATGCCCTGTTGTGGGAGGGGGGAGAGGGAGAGACTCAAGGAACCTTAGCATACACTATGTTTCCAGACAAATAACTAAATCCCTTTTTTTCTTGGGAGGAGGGGAATATTTTATGAGCCGTCAGGTTAGGGTGTGCAGTGTGCTAGCACCTCTTTATCTATCACTTTCATCGTCACATGAATGACCTTGCTACCATCTTATATATGATACCTATGAAGCACTCTTTTATGTTTTTGGCTCAAAGAACCCTCTCCTTATTTTTGGGAGAAAAAAAACTTTGATCCAGCAAGGGAGGTTACATTAGGCACTAACACTCTCTCTCTCTCTCTCTCTCTCTCTCTCTCTCTCTCTCTCTCTCTCTCTCTCTCTCCACATAAAATGACCATGTTGCCCTCCTATATACGAAACCGTGCTCAAAGAATACACTACAATCGGTTGGGGAAAAAAATCTCTAATCCACCATGGGAGGGTACACTAGGCACTAACACCCTCTCTCTCATAGCTCCTCACATAAAATGACCTCACTACCCTACCATGTAAGTGACTGTGCCACCATACCTCATTGTGCACTCCTCCATGTTGTTAGCTTGGAGAACCCTCTTCATTATTTTTTTATTTTTTTGAAAAATTACTTGGACACCCCTTGTACTATGGCCAGATAGCTTGAGACATCAAAAAGTTTGAGAGTATTATTTGAAGCCCCATAAAACCTGATAGCATTAATCTGTTGTTAGTGGTTGAATGAAAAAACCATTTTACCCTTATAATTATTAAACTAAAACTTGCGAAGTTGAAATGACCAACTTAACCTTTAAAACCTATTAACCTTAAAATAGCCAAATCGATTTGAGTAGTGGATGAAGGAATTTCCCTCTCACCCATCTTCCATCTCAATTCTTTCACTACTGTATCAAAATTAGGGCATATTCGGCTCTAAGCTTTTACAGGTTAGGGTTGATTTGGGTTGTACAGGAAAAGCAACAAGTTCCTCCTGTTCTTCCAAAACCTTCTTCTATATGTCTCTCCTTCCTTCCCATACATTAACAAAACTTTTCTCAAGCAAAACGTTTTCCCTTATTTTTAAGGCCGTTGTTGCCCAAATTAGCAGCCATGAGCGGCCAGATCTGATTTCATGGATTTAGTACTCTATGTTCAGTTGATGTATGTGATTGGTTCTTGTTGGAATCAATAGAGTATGATGTGGTGATGCTTCGTCTGAAAGCTTGAGCAGAATCGATCAGAATGGAAGGAGTTATCTCCATCCCAGGCAAGCCCTATCCTTCCGCTTTTGGTTTGGCGTTTGGAGGTTGAAGAAAACCTCAACCAGAGATTGTACTTCAGTTTTACATATCATTGAGAGGGTATTGCGCAACAGTGAATTTTTTTTTTTTTAATGGAAAAAGGAAATTCATTAACTAATGTAACTTAGAACATCAATGTTAGGGTTAGAGTTCCTAATATGCAATTGTTTTTCATCGCCATGAAGCTAGATTACAAAAACAGTAGTACCAATTCGTTTGTAGACCTTCACATGGAATAGCATTGTAAGTATTCTTCCAACTCTCAAAAAGATGATTGGTATGAAAATAGCTATTGGAAATAATACTTGTGCTTGGTTCGATCCTTAGATTCCTAATACCCCTACTACCCAGCTAACTGCCAGCCCACACACCACTTCCTATTCTTTAAATCTTGTTAGTGATTCCATCAATGGAAATAGCTGGAATAACTTTCTTGTCTTTTGTTTTCGCTCTTTCATTTATACATAAGATATTGAACATCTCTATTACCTCTAACAGAGATAGCTGGTAGTGCCACCTTTCAAAAAAAATGAATTTACCACTAAATTGGTTGCTAAATTCCTTCATTATGATTTGCTTACTAATTTAGTTGGACTCCACACATGTGTGCTACTGCTTGCTTCTACCCCTACTCACACTGGTGCCCTTTTTTTTGGGAAACTTCAATTACACCCCAAATTTAAAATTTTCTTCTGGAGGCTTATACTTGAAGGGATACCTACTAAAGATATCCTGCGCAAATGGATGAATATCGATCCAATATATCTTTTGCCACAAACAACCTGAGTCATTGTGGCACACAATCCTGTTGATTTTATCAAGAGAATCTGGTTAGCAAACCTATTATGTTTGAAGACTGAGAACCTTTCTATTACCTCGTTTACTAGGTAGGTTATGTATTTCTTTAACTTAAGTATTATACCTAAAAATAATATTTCTACTTTCTTCATTTATTTATCATTATCAGCTATTTTATTTGATCACACAAAATTAACATTATTTTCAAAAAGACTAAACCAAACCATCATTTAATGCTATCCTCTGTAAACCAGTAAATAGGCTTGCAAGGTCACCCAACAAAACAAGAAGTGGTCTCTACCCTTCTTAACCCAACCATTCCACCTGACCCCATTCTAAACTACCCCATATTAGTTCATGTGAGCATATCAGATACTTTAAATAACAATTCAGGTGTTGGGCTTTTGCATCATTTGTAATGGGATGTATCTCATTATCCGTTGGTTATATGTTGACAGGAAAAAATTTTGAGGCAAGTACGAGAGCCCTACATCTTATACTAACGCAGAAAAATTCGAAGGATGGAGCATTGGAAGAATTTGGAGTAACTAAAAAGGAAATAGAAAATTTAATTTTTGAAGGAAGTACCACACTGTGGCCTTTGAGCACATCATCGTCATTTTTGGACATGTATGAAACATTAACACTGACTTTTTTGGCTCAGGCCTACTAACATGGTGCTTATGGTTTCTCTAGAACTCTGGCACATAGAGTCATGAATAATTTATTAAACATTAACATTTCCAATCCAAACATTGATGTACTAAGCTTTCTTTCTAATTTAAGTTTTCTTGAGACAAGATGAGGTATGAACAAAAAAGTATAAACATCCAAAAAATTGGATATAGCTCTCCAATGCAACAGTGAAATTACTAAATGTATTCCAAGGTTTGCCAATGAATCTCTTCATCCAAGGAGACTTTGACACCATGATTGGATTCTTGGAATAGTAAATACCATCTTTAACTTCCATCCACTTATTTACAAAGATCCGGAATACCCTTTCATAGTCCATCACAGGGTCAGATATCATGAATTAGGAAAATCTTCTTTCGCCATGGGAGAAGGAAGGAAAACACAATTCCATTTTGATATTAGTATAAATGCATTAGTTGATACAGATCTATCAGAGCATCATGTTTTTTCAAAGATACCAAAGTGCATCCCAATGCATCCAAATCTCTAATGCATATTCAACTCCTTTAGACGAAGCCATCAAGTTGACAAGCACGTTTAGGCTGTTTAGCATCTTACACTAAATACTAAAATTAGTGTAAGAAACTTATAAACTCCACTTCATTGGATCGAAAATGATAAGAAAAAGAATGTCACGCCGCTATTGTGCAATTTCCCTCACATGATTTTCTTTTATTAATACTCTTTCACAAACTTAGAAAATGTGAACCCCATATAAATGATACCTTTTTCAAAACAATCATTGATGTGCCATGCAAATTCCTCCCCACACTAATAGCATGAGTAACCCTCTCCCTGGATAAATAGAGAATCAATCCAGCCACGTTGATTTAATGCTTTGATTGGAATCCCGGAATATTGAATATCATCATTAACCACCACCCTAGTATCGAAGGCCCTAAATACCCTTGTCTGATGAAAGGGTCAGATCCCAAGATTTAATGAATTCTCTCCCTTCATAATTGGTGAAGAAAAACTATAACTATCAATTGCATTACATGATTATTATTAGTAACAATAATAATAAAAGTTCACATTATGTTTTTACCTTTATTAAGGCTTTGAGCTTTACAACCCAATCACTAGGGGTGTCAAACCCTACCCGAACCGATGAAATCATACTGAACCGACCCGAACTTAACAAAAGCATTTTGGATCGACTTTGGATCGAGCTATTGTGCAACTGAACTCAAACTGGATCGCACCGAAACCAAACCAAGCATGAAAAACCGATACCAACCCAGAAATCATAATATCTTTTTCTTTATTATGTATAAATTTAGATGGTAAATTGAACCCAACCTGATATCAAATGATAAAAAAAAAAAACCGAAACCAAATATTCTGTTAGTGGTTTGGTTTTGGATTCAACAATTCTCACAACGAAATCAACCGATTGACACCTCTAAGTGGATGCAACCCCAGTGGGGAAAAAAATTGAATATAATCAAGTGTTAAACCAGATATAGCAGGAAAGAACGTTAATCAAGAGGACCCTATTTGAATCCTTACAACCAAACACGTCTTCAGAACTCATCAGAAAAGAAAAAAATAAAATAGAATAACAGTGTCTCGAGTATGTATGTGTGTGTGTGCGTGTGTGTGGGATTTTTTTTCTTTTTTTCTGTTTTTTGGGTGGGGGTGGTGGGGGTGGGTGGAAGGATTCAAGTTGTGTTGCGGTCGCAAAATTTGACCTGATACAATGAATAGGAGCATCAGATTAGGCTATTTAATGGTTGGGATTGGGAAAAACATGGATATTCAAAGGGCTTGAACAGTCTCAGTTCTCTCTTGGCTTGAAAACCTTTTAGTGTTCTCACTAGCAAAAAAAAAACCATCATTCATCAATTGCTGCTCTGTTTTGCAACCATGGTCTGGTATTTAATGTTTCCCAGTCTCAGTTTTTAAGAGAGATGGAGCATCAAATCGAAGAAAATGAAAGTCTTGTGTATTCCATTAATTTGGGAGAGGAGATTTCAATGAAGAAACACAATGTAGCCATCAATTATTTGATGATGCAACTACGAGGCTAAAAAAAATCCAAAGCTTCACTGGTTTATGAAGCCAAGAAACCAAAAAATCACCGACCCAAATATGGTCGGAAGAGTGCAAGAAAACTGAAGATTCACCTAAACAAACCAAAAAGGCGTTTGTAGCTACAATGTATGACACAAATCATCCCAGCATCAGACCAGATCTTATTATAGCAGGAAAGTTGCACACTGCATCAATGATGATGATCATCATCTCCATGTCCATCTGGTGGACCTCCTGGACCTACCACTTCCAGCTGCAAACATTAGGAAGGAAAAAATAAGACCCCCAGGCCATAGAAAAAAGGAAAATTGATTGTATAAGCCACAATCCCAGTTTGGATCAATTGTCTCTTCATTCCACTGTAATTGCAAATCAGTTTTTTCTCGTTTGTTACTATTAATGTTACATTCCCTTACCTCGAAATATTGAGTACACACAGGGCATTCATGAGGCTTGCCTTTCTCCAGCCAAAACCAAACAACATCGTGCTCATCCTCTGAAATATATATAGAATAGTTTATGTTATCAGGGGGAAAATATCAAATCTTCACAATAGAACTACTTCTCATGTAATTTGTTCCCTGGTAAAAGTCAAGTACAGGAAAAAATTTACAAATAAAATTATTATAGTGAAACTGAAGCAAGTGCATGATAAACCAAAGGCCACTTACCGCCTTCACCCCCAGGACACCCAACAATTCTCTTGTCGAAGTAAGACTTGATGATAGAAGGTGCTTCCTACAAGTAAATAGCATGACAAGAAGCTTAGTAAAATAAGATTATCTACAAGAACCACCAGTGCCTGCACATCAATAGAAATGAATACACTGCCATAGCACATTATCAACATAATAGGAAATTAGACAAGCATCAGATTCGATTCCCTTCAATATATACCTTAATTGGTAAATGTCTATATAACCAACATTTTGACCATGTAAGTCTAGGTCACGCCTCTTCATTATCTGGTTCAAACACAAACATTCACCTTACATGCTTAAACCCAGTTGTTCAGCTCACTCATCATGGACAGATTATATCTCAATTTGAACAACTCTCAGGATATTTATCAAGCCCACAACAGAGAAGTCTATCTTTTCCTAAAACAAGATACATGCATTACAGAAAATGTGATGACGATAGCATCAGAGTCAGAACATATACGATCCAAGTTGCCCAAGGCATCTACGCATCTGTCACTAAATATCAATCCTCTTGCCTTCTACACTTTTTATTTTATTTGAATTTTGCTAGTCACTCTACTGCCAACAAGACACATATATTGAGAATACCTCATCTTCTTCATCTGAAGTACGTGCTACTCTCAACAATCAGGATACCCACAAAATGAATAAAAAGAGACAGAACTTTACCCACTTGGATAGGGACAACAAGAAGATATGAGCTCTCTGTCCCATCAAGACCTTAATTTGGAAGGATTGATCCTCCTTGAGTTATAATCTTTATGGGACAAAAAGTTGGAAATCACAAAAAACGATCTCATTGAACAGGAGAAGACACTAATTCAAGTTTCATTATGGAAACACAATTATAAAGGAAACAAGGATTAACCATTGGAGTCCTTGAAGGAACAAAAATAGAGAAAAGAAACAAAGAGGATGAATATTGTCTTCTTTAGTATTTTTCTAGATCTAGAATGAGCAAGACACCAGTCCAAACTTGTAATGAAGGGTCAAGTTAATTATAATTTAAAAATGGGGAAGAAAAAATAATTAAAAAAAAAAAAAAGGAACAAACAAGCATACAACAAATTAATAGAACGACTAAACAAGCAAAAAAAAAAAGAAACTGCGTATTCGGAAAATGCTTACGGTCTACGGATACTGGATACACTACAAAACTTCCAATTTCTTTAGCATGCTTTCAATTCCAACACCAATAAATCATATTCACAAACCATGATTGCCAATAAGGGGCATACCAAGTGCACAATGATCCCACCACTGTGGGGGTTTGGGAAGGATTCATAATGTACGCAGCCTCACCCCCGCTTCACCGAGAGGCTGTTCCCCAACTCGAAACAGCGACCAATAAGTTGCAATGGCGCAACCTTACCATCGCGCCAAGAGGGTCACAAGCCATGATTATCAATGCCTCAAAATTTTGACTCTCACGGGCTTTCAAAAATTGAAAACATTATTTAAAATATTTGTGGTGGAAAGGGTAATACAGTGCTAATCACGTACAAGTGAAATCCCATGGGAGATGAGTTTGCGACAGGATCACAGGGGGAAAAAAAGGACAAACCAAATCTGAAAAAGAACACTAATATTAGAACAACATTAGGTCCGATTTGGCCAATAATCAAGTCAAAGGGTCTGAATTTATTTTAGAATATCTCTGCAGAGTTTGATCTAAATCTGATGGTCAGATTCACACTTATGGTTTAATCCGACTTGGGGAAGGACAACAAAACAACTGCAGAATCGATGAACAAAATTGGGATGATAAATAAGTTTCTAATAACTGAATTAACAGTAACAGC
Organism: Macadamia integrifolia; assembly: GCF_013358625.1. Lineage (NCBI taxonomy): Eukaryota > Viridiplantae > Streptophyta > Magnoliopsida > Proteales > Proteaceae > Macadamia > Macadamia integrifolia. Next base: position 7,901,237 of record NC_056564.1, on the reverse strand, counting down.
ATAGAGAAACAGAATTTCCAAGATCTAACCCGAAATATGATAATTGTATAAATCCTAGTTGCAATCGGATTTCAGACCTCAATTGGAAAGTCAACTCGTCACAAGATTTGGAATTAATAGCAGAACAAAGAACTGAACTCAAAATTTTAGAAATCAGTTTTAAAACAAGATATTTGGATAACCCTAAGTTGAAGTAGGAAACTACAATTCAATGGAAAAGATAGGAAGCATTCAGAATCACCACCAGAGAACCTATTTGATGTAGAACTGAAGAAATACATCTGTAGGAAGATGGCCAACAAGAGTAGCTAGAATGTGGCCTTGCCTTGTTGATGATTTTTAGTTCTCATATTTAGTTTTTATTTCATACTTTTAAGTGTGGGTTTAGTCCAATTGAACCATGGTCCATGTTGGTCCAATGTTGGTTCATTTAAGTGTTTAGAAGTTACATTTACGATTATTTACTTTTCTAAAAGGAGGAATCAATTCACTTTTGTAAGTGATGATGGGTGAGGACTTTTCCACCTTCGATAGTTGATGGGTGAAGACTTTTCCTTCCCACTTTAAGAGGTGATGATTTTTCTACCTTTAATAGTTTGTAGGTAAAAACTTTCTTATTCTAACTTTAATAGGTGAAAACTTTCTACTCTTGTTATATGAAAGTTGGGTATAATGTTTTGTTGGGTTAGTCCTATAAATAGGGATCAATTGTAAGCATTCAAAGAACAACTCACAATTTCAAAAAAAGTTTGCTAATGCAACTCTCTTCTCCATTGAAGAACTCTTGTGTTTGATCAAGAAATCTCTTGTGTTCGATCAAGGAACGTTGGTGTTTGATCCAATCGAATCACCTTGTAATGTGAAGCATAGGTGTTACTTTTGTTGTCTATTTATCTCACCATCTTCAACTATCCACAATTTTCAGCAAGATTCTATTTTTTAAATCTGGATTTCTTTATTCTTTGAGAAAAGATCCTATCCTGGTATCTGTTTTGATTGATCTTTTCAATTACAATATTACATCACTATTGAATCACCATAGTAGGCAGCATTCAGAATCACCACAGATCAAAGGCAACAAACCAAATTTGTGTACAAAGTACAAACTTATATAGAGGGCTCAAAAACAGACTCAAACTCAAAGTAGAAAAGCCTGACCCAATCCTAAACTGAAAAAGTAACATAAGTTGATATAATAATAGAAACGAACTCAAACAAGGACTCTTAACTAAACTAATGAAATAAATCCTGTGATCCTACCTACCTTCTACCCATATTTTAGGCCTATTAAAGTACCCTAATACAAATAAAACCCATTGGACCATAGGCCCAACATGTATAGAACCCAACCGAAGGCTTATTTCCACTAAAATAAGCCCAATTTTTAAGATTTATTTGTGCATCAAAGAAGTAAGGATATCTCATATTTTCACAAATCCAAGATGTATCTACATTCACCAATAAGAATCAACCAACCGATTTGCATCTGTAAACATGTATGAACACTTCATCAGATTCCAATTCAACAATATCTCAAATTAATAACCAAGGCCCACAACAAAACATTGGAATAATCAACTCAGAGACCGAAAAACCAAATGAGTCACTAAAGCAGGGAGTTCAAAATCAGTTGTACGATAGAAATGAAGAATAAAGCCATTTTTCTACAAATACCAACCAAACAAACACAATGACTCAATGCCCGTGGCAAACTGGACATGCATATATTCATCCATCATTTCACAAAGATAACATGGTGCTGCTTCTTAGTAAGTTCAGCTCAATCCTGTTTTCACTAGAAGATATCTTTAACATATTGCGGTTCTAGCTCTTTGGGCCTCTTGAATTGGGGAAAAAAAAGGGACAATAGTATTCTTAAGTAGAAAAATCAATCCATTCAGGAGGCCACCAACTTGAATAACATCAAATTGGATTGTCCAGTTTCAAGTCTCAAAGATGGGCATCTCTCAAAGGATCTGTTTCAACTACATTCAGGATCGACAAAATATGGCATGATTGGCTACATCTCCTCCACAAACTAATGAAATGGTATATCAACAACACTCAGAGATGATATTATTCCAATAAATTTAAATAAAAAAATCTCAGTCCCTAAATCCTATGAGAATTAAAAGAACAGCAGAAAACTTTTAATTGAAGATCTTGCTATGATTTGATAATGTATCAACACAAGTCCAATACACAACAGAAAAATCATTGTGTCAAAGAGTGGTTCAATATCTCCATGATTCTGATGATAATTCATGTGGAACATATGATGCTCAAATCTGTAAGATTTAGGACAGGAAAGAGACAAATTTTCAGTGCCAAATAAGTAGTCGGCTAGCAATAAAGTGGGCAACGAAGTAAAAACAAGAGGTATTTTGGGAGACCCATCAAAGATACTACAGTACCACATTAGAAGCAAGAAGTATGACAGTAAAACAAAAGCATTGCACTAATCACCGAACATAGTGTACCAAGAATCAAGTAACGCTATAGACTCAAGAAATAACAGAATAAGGAGAAAAAATGCATCCTCAATTTGGGCTCCCTCATAAAGATAATTTCAAGGACAATCCAATTCCATCATTTTGCATAGAACAACAATAACCATCCCAATCCAAAAATCAACAATGATTGCGCACAAACCTTGGTGCCAAAAGGACCTTCAGGATAATCAATTTCGAGAACTCTCCGCCCCTAAAAGAAACAAAACATAAAATTACTGTAATTTCTAAATCACATAAATATAAAACCAAAAAACACAATGAGGAAATATCAATAATAAATAGGGGGGAAGGGAAGAAAGATGTCAACCTCGAGCTCTGCCTCGAGCTCTTCCCGCTCATGCCCGGTGGCAATAGGCATTACATCCTCTACTCTCTTCTTTTCATTAGATAGAACGGCGCCTGCCATGGATCCCACAACAAATTACACATCTCTCCAAAATAAGTGATTAACGGATTAGAAGATCTAAGAAATATCAAAGGGTTTCGATGATGATGATGATGTTACCAGATTCAGAACTGAACTGGTTAGAGAAAAGAGGGGCAGTTCTCTGGAACGCGGAAGGCGACGACCCTGAATTGAGAACTCGGTTTCTTAAAGCTTTCTCTCCAGCGATAACGGAGCGGTTGAGATTGAGAGCAGATCGCCATGGCACTAGGGTTTGGAGGTGAGAGGAAGCCCGTCTCCACATCGTGAGGATGAATTTTAGATGATCTCAGGTCTTCCCCACCTTTCCGAAGACTCTCTTTATCTCTGTGTCACTCTGTGAAGTGGTCAGAGAGCAAATTGATTGGAAATGAGAATGAAGCGATCACAGATCCGACCTATTACGGGCCAAAACACAGTCGGGACTCGGGACTTGGATGGATGTAATTTGAACCTTAATTAAATTGGACACGTGTTAGACTGCCGAAGATTACTATGAAACTCGTGCGATCGACCATTCGACCATCGATATCGATTGTGCCCCACTTACAAGGTTGATGGGGACGATAGGCATCCCATTGGCTCATGTCTTGGTGTATAAACCACTTGTGCTAGCATTCATTATCTCTCTCTCTCATAATAGATAATAGAGTGTTCTCTGAGGGAGAGCAGAGCCTCCAGCAACGCTCTCATAATTTGTCTCTCTCCTTTACTTAATTAGGTCATTTCACAAAGGGAAGAGAGAGACAAAGCTGAGGCATGGTGTGTTAGCGCCTATGTTTCTATCCATTTCCTTCCCACATGAAATGACGTTGCTAGTTTGCTACCCTTTCTTAGGAAGCGGTCCTCTTATCTCGTTACCTCAAAGAACCTCTCTCTATGTTTTGGGAAAAAAATCTCTAATCCACTAAGGGAGAGTAGGCGCCAACACCTCTCTCTCTCTCTCTCTCTCTCTCTCTCTCTCTCTCTCTCTCATTAGATGACCTCATTGTGCTCCCATATACCAAACTCTGCTCAAAAACACACTCTTTTTGAAAAATCATTCTCTGAAATCACTGAGGGAGGCTACACTAGGCACTAACACCCTCTCTCTCTTTCTCTCTCTCTCATAAAATGACCTTGCTGCTTCACCATGTATTAAACCATGCCGCCATACCTCTATGTGCACTCCTCCATGCTGTTTGCTTGAAAAACCCTGTCCTTTATTTATTTATTTTTATTTTTTTGCTTGGGGTTGTGGGTAATCATAGTTAGGGATTATTATACAAAATAGACAAGAATAGATGGGAGCAAGGTTTTAAAACTTGGGATCGATCTCAACCGATCCAGATTGAAATCAGACAAATTTACACCTAATTTGAAAAAACAGTTTTCTGACCCTTTTCGTACCAGTGCATTAAGGCTTGGGAATTGGAATCGGTCGACCAATATCAATACGATCCGATTTTTAAAACTATGGATGTGAACCCCTGAATTTGAATTTCTTACAGGTAGGGCCTTGGGTCCCCTACTTTCATGTCATGTTTTTCGCCCAACCAAGTTACCAAGATTTAGTATCAATTTCATATGCTTCTTCCCTTCCAAAAATGGTTTAAATCAATCTTTTAGAAAAAAAATATCCGTCTGCCTCATGGTAAATGTACAATCTTATCGTCAATTTTCAAACATCAAACATCTAACCAACATGTTGCAATAGTAAAATTTAACTATCACGCAACAGGCACACCCACTTAAAAAAATAATAATAATAAATCAAAAATAAAAATTATAGCAAAAAAAAAAAAGAAACATATTCCCAGTTCATAGAGGGGTTTATGATTTAACTGATCCAGGATCGACCCAAGTATCATCATCAATATTCAATCCGATACTGATGGCTCACAGTCCCTGCTAGGAACAACACCCCTCTTATAAAAAGTTAATTTCAATTCAACATAGTTTCAAGGATCCTATAGTGGGAGCATTCCAACTGCAGAATGATGATAAGAACTCAGAATCCTTTTCATAAAATAGGATTTGCACAAACTTACTTGAAGATTGTACTGCAGTTTTACAGAACATTGAGATGGTATAACGCAACAGTGATTCATTTACACGTATCAATCAATTTGACAATGGGGGTGATTTCAGCAATTATAGCGGAATTAACTAAATAAACACCTCATATGAGATCATTCCACATCTTTGACAATGCATGCAATTTCAGATAAAATTTAGCATCCAAATGTTACCTTCCCAATATGCTTGGTCTAGATCAGGTCACAACACCTCATAACATATAATCCAACGTCATAATCACTCAAGATCTAAATTTATATCCTAACATATCTCTAATCATAAAATCTGATTAGAAACCAAACAAAACCTCAAGGTCCTTCAAAATGGGAGAGACGCCCAGCATCATTAAACATACATGCCTCGGATTCCTCAAAACAATTAGCAGATAACAAACAGTACACAGTGCAGTCCTACCTTTCTCCCGAGTCGGGCGACCCATCTCCATATGAAACAAGGCCCTTCTTCCCATCAGTGCTGACAGAACGGGACCTCAACTTATCTTTGCTTGCCCTTTTGGGAGATGGTGGTGTGCCTGATAAGGACCTCGACTCTGATGGACTTCTGCTCCTAGAAAGTGACCGCTTCTCTGCTCTTGGTGATCCATAGGACCTAGATTTCTCAACAGGAGAGCGACTGCGCAGGGGGCTACGGCTATAACGACCTCTTCCCCGGCTTCGGTAGCGGATTGGGCTGCGTGACAAGCTCCGGCTTCGTGTCCGGCTTCTTCTGCTTCTGTATCTGCAAACAGGTTTTAAAGATGTACAAACATGTAAATACCACAAGAAATAACTATGATAATTACAACCAATCAACTAAATAACATTCCTTGGTCTAGAAAGATGGACATAGAAAAATGACAAAAACATGGTGATGAAATGTCAAATAGTTTTAACTTCCCATAAAAGTGCAAGGAATTTCAACAGCAGGTTCCTACCTACTGCCAGTCCCATTTTTTCTGCAGCAATAGTAAAATACACCGAACATCACTACTCCCTCCCTCTATTAAAAAATAAAAAAAGGAAGAAGACCGCTGTCCTGTCGGGTGGCCCCTGCTCCAGCATGGGGGCCAATGAGGGGGTGCAAGGGCATTGATTGTGGAGAGATTTTTGTTTATTTTAGGGGGCAGGGTGGTCATTTCAGGGGGGTTGTGTCTGACAGCAGGCTGCACGCGACCAGACAGTGTCCTTTTTCCCTGAAAAAAATAGCAACCATGCTTTACGAACAGGGAAAGTGATGCAGTAGCGCTTCCGTGGATTGGCCAGAACCCATTTGGGAATCCAAGCAAGGATGAACCGGGTCCAATTTGGGTTCTGGTGCAGTAGGATATTAAGGGTATTCTACTTTTATGGTTTATTTTATAATTAGAAAAAAAAAATTTTAATAGTGTTGGGAATCCAAGTAGAGATTACCCGGGTCCAATTTGGGTTCTGGTGCAGTAGGATATTAAGGGTATTCTACGTTTATGGTTTATTTTATGATTAGAATTTTTCGTCTTTTTTTTTTTTTTAATAGCTGGCGTTGATTAGGAGATTTAGTTTCCATTTTTAAGTCAATCTTGATGTAGATGTAGCTGCAATTAACTGGTTTGACCGGCATAACCACCTTCGAAAGCTAATAGCCAAGAAGAACCGATCCAACCCAGGGTTTTGGTCCAACAAGGGTAGGAATTAAATTAGTAGTTTATTTTATTTCACGCATTTTATTTTCAAGACTTGAACGTAAGAGTTAGTTGATTATATGCTTCCTTTTTGAAATTTGTTCACTTGTTAGAATTGTTTCCTAGTTTAGGCTAGTTTCTGTTTCAGTTGATTTCCTTTTCTACGTCTGATTTCCCATATATGTTGGTTGTAATCGATGGACAATGGCTAGAGTGATTTAACAGTGAACGAGAATGGTGCGGTTTGTGCTCTGTGAGAGCGTGCGCTTCCCCCCTCCCCCCTCCCCCCTCCCCCTCCCCCCTCCCCCTCCCTCCCCCTCCCCCTCCGATCTTCCCCTTCTTCTCTAAGGGCCGGGCCCTCCATCAAATCTTAGGTTTCCTTGTTGGAATCGATTTCGATTCTTAGAGCCTAGTTAGGAGTCTTTTATTTTCCTTTTAAATAAAAGTTGTAACCATCGTTAATAGCAGATTGAAGATGATGGATTGAACTTTGGTTGCAGCAAGTGTTGTGTACTTGTGTGCTTGTGAACTCTCTCTCTCTCTCTCTCTCTCTCTCTCTCTCTCTTTCTTCTGCCGCTTTCCTGCCCTGGCGGTAACAGCAGCCTACAAAGCTGGTGCAAATCACTCTCAACCCTTCTTCTTCGCTTCTAAGATCTGATGCGTTTAATCAAATCCCAGAACTTCTTCATCCCCAAACAATTTCTCTACTGAGAGATTTTCCTAAAAACTAAGCCTGCAAAAGCAATTATTGCCTGGTAGTAATTGCAGAGCTCGTCTTGTTTTTCTCGGCTTCATTCCTGGCTGCTTATTGTGTGAAATCTATAGATCTTAAGTGTGTGACCTTCTCCCTTGAAATCTCAGAGACAACAGAGATCTGTCGCATGAGATTTTTCCCATGAAGCTCCATGGGTTTCTTTTTTCCACCCTGGTTTACATTCAGGTTGAAGACAATAGCCCTTCACCCCCCCCCCAAACGATTCCCTTTAGCTTTATCTTTATTTCTACTTTCCAAAATACCCTTCCTCCCTTCTTTCTTACAGCCTACCATTATTTTAATTTCAGTTCCAAGTTTACTCTTTTATGCAATACCCACAAATTGCTCCTTGTTAGTTAAGTTTCATTAAATTAAGAAATTGCCATTAGTTGTGGGGTTGATTGAGTTCTATTATTCAGGTGGGGCCATGAGCAATCTGAGTCAGGTTTTGGAACCACGGATCCACAACAATGTTATTTTCCTTCCTTTTCTTTTTGATTTTGAGGGCTTGGTGTGGGTTGGGGGGGTTGGGCACGTGTGTAAGGTTGCGGCTACATGTTTTTCCCCCTAGTGACAAAAAAGAAAGAACAATAAACAGAAGGCAAAGGATCCAGACCTTGGAGGAGTTCTAATTCGGGGCGGGCTTCTATAACGCCTTGGAGAACGATTGGAGTAGCTTCTGTAGCTTGAATATCTGGTAGTACAACCACATACACTCAGAAATAAATGCACCATTTAAACAGAAGCACTACAGGCTGAATAGAAGTTCTGAACAACTTACAAAGGCTCACTCCCTACCTGTCACGATCACTTCTCCCATTGTAACGATGTGATCTTAAAGGAGAACGATCTGGAGATGGAGTCCGATAACGCCGTGCATAAGAATATCGCTGGCTAAAACCCCTTCCCCTTCGTATGCGCTTAGGCGATTCATCTGGAGAAGCACTTCTTGACAAGTTCCTTCCACGCCCAGGACTCACAGGGCTCCTTGAATAGCTGAGGCGATTATTTCGGCTAGGTGCCCTTACTGGACTTCTGCTAATGCTTCTTCGTGAGACACCCCTAACCGGACTTCTGCTAATGCTTCTTTGTGAGACACCCCTAACCGGACTTCTGCTAATGCTTCTTCGTGAGACACCCCTAACCGGACTTCTGCTAATGCTCCTTCTCGATGATCCCCTTATTGGGCTTCTACTTATGGTCCTCCGTGCCCTTACAGGACTCCTGCTCAAAATCCTCCCAGCAGCAGATTTAGCAGGGCTTCTGCTAATTTTTCTCTGAGGTGGAGCTCTTACTGGACTAGGACTCGCACTTCTCCGTGAAATAGATCGCACTGAACTTCTGCTTATACTTCTCGGTGGCTGAGCTTTTGCAGGGCTCCCACTAATACTTCTCCTAGATTTACCCCTCGCTGGACTTATGCTGAGACTTCTAGCTGGGCTCCTGCTACCCACACTTCTAACTGGGCTCCTGCTACCCACACTTCTAACTGGGCTCCTGCTACTACTACGCCTCCTAGCTGGGCTCCTGCTAATGCTCCTGCTCCGCTGTGACGTCTGCCGGGGACTTCTACCACCACTTTGTGTAGGACTCCTGCTTGTGCTTCTTTTGGGGCTCACAGTTGGGCTCTTGCTCAAACTCCTACGGGGACTAATACTCATGCTCTTACTCATAGCCCTTTTAGGACTCATGCTCCGGCTCCTGCTCATCAACTTCGATAACATAAATGACACAGAATGCAAAGAAAGCATAAAGAACAAGCAAGGTAGTAGAAAGACCTAGATTTGCTTGGGCGATCATCAACAACATCAGGTTGTCTATCTGCACTTCTGTCAGTCTTAATTTCTGCTACATTTCCGTTGCTTCGTAGCTCTCCATTTTCCCTTGGGGATTCAACTTCGTGGTCAAGCATATTCGTTGTATCTCCTTTCTTTTTCCAAGGAGCAGTCACACCCTCCTTGACTGACGGAGATTCTCCCCCTGCTGAAACAACACATCAAATAAACAAACATGGTAAGCATCAATTCCCAAGGCAGATGAGTGAGTAAAACATTCCAAAGAAAACAATTTTCAACTATAACTAGAAAGGCCCACATATACAAGTTTCCAGACAGCATAGTGGGACTCTATGCAGGAACAGTGGAAGTGCAAATCAGAAGCCACAAGAGGCACATAACAGCATAATATTCTCAAAGAGAAAATGTATTTCAAAGGAGCAATGTAGAGGTATCTAACAGCCAAGCTACATATATATATATATATATGACGTAACTACCTCCCTTATATGCATATTAGTGAGGCTCGCTACAATGCCTCCATCTCCTATTGTAGGCTGATAGATCCACTATTGCCTATCCACCCACACAGGTACCCAAACTTGTCCTCTGCCTGCATCCTAAAATGAGTTGTACCAAGAGAGAGGAATAGCCTCTTTCAAGTTTCCTGTACAACGGCTGCAGCTACAGCATCATATGAAATGATCCTCTTCTCTAAGCCACACACGGCATCCAAGTAGTTGTTATCGGCCGCGGACAATCACTGAATACATTCACAACCATTAGCGAATTCCCACAGCAATCCTAATCCCTTGAGCTGATGTGATGTGTTTTACATCGCACCGACAACATTGTGTTCGAGTAAAGCTCAAGAGTTGACTACTGCAAGAATAGCTCCAGTGATGACTCGAGCAGAGTTGGTTTCTAATTCCCCTCTACTACACTAGTAAGGGGGGTAAGGGTACTTTCACTTTTGATTAAGGAAAACTACTTCCTGTTCAAATTGTAATAGCTCCTACCCTGGGATTTTAGATAGTTCACTCTGTTTTGGGCCAGACTGGCTTTTGAGAGTGAATAGAAAGGTAGAAAGCCAACTGAATAAGCACATCTATATGAATGGAGATTCCGACGGGAAGAAGTTGAAATCCCCCAACTCCTATAAAGTTGAAAAGATAAGCATTCACTTTAGCCAAAGCCATATTATGTAACTTGGGCTGGGCCAAACTGCTGTGTTGCTAGTCCAGACAAGACTGGAGCCATGAGCTATGCATCTATCATGAGAGTTGCATGCAACTATGTATATCATCTTATCATCTATACCCATGATATGTAAATAGATTCATATAATATACAACTACAGTATACCCATTATCACACATAAATATCACAATTTAACAGGCTTAGCTATTTAAACTATAAAAAGGGTGTACCCAATGCATGAGGCTCCGGCTACTGCGGGGTCTGGGGAGGGTCTAATGCACGCACCTGCGTACCATTAGGTTGCAATGAAGCAACCTTATCAGTGTGCCAAGGTCAGCCCTCCCAGCTATTTACAACTACCTCAAATTATATCCATAGCACATACTATGCCATACATGCTACATAACTTTCACGAGCCAAGCCAAGCCTGACCCAAAGCTCACGATGCTGTACTTGGACCAAGATGAGACATTACTCAAAAACCTGAGGGTTGGACTGGGAAGAATTCTATCCCTAACCGCATAATTATCAACAAGGCTAACGAGTACAAACAGAGGTTCAGGATTCATGATATTATGTTGTACTCTTTTCAATTAAGCACAGAAAACCAGGTAGTGAACACAATCAACAAACTGCTCCACACAGAAAAAGAATGTGGAAGTGAAGAATTGAAAAGTGAAACTTCAAGGCTTACCAGAAACCTGGGAAGGGGTTTTAGGCTTCCGAGCTGGCCTACGAGAATCAATTCCGTCATCTGAGCTATAGTCGCTCGTACATCCAATCTCACTATCACTAGTACTGTCCAGCGTCCTACAACACAATAAAAAATTTCAGCACAAATCCTAAGATTCGAAGCAACTCCTCTAAATCCCATCAAAAGAAAATCAATGGTAATAGCACCACCAGCAACAGCCTAATAAATCAATCAAATATATTGAATACAAGAATTACTCAAAGCCAAAAAGCTAATCATATAAACTAATCCGTGACGAAATACAAACACCATCACAAAATAAAATGCCTCACCCCCTGAAGAAAAAAAAAACCATTGAAACAAAATTCATACCATATGTCTCTCCCAGTCTCCCTAATTAAGAAAAACAATCTCAGGTACAATAATACAGAATCGTGTGCCTATACATGGCAGTTAGTCATAATAATTCTACATATTAGATGGAAATTAGTGCAACTACAATCCGTTGACTGTCCCCAATAGACAAGGCTTCATCATTTGCTAATACGAAACTGGATCACCCACTCGATCAGTTTCAGTGTTTCTGATCAGATCTATCATAAAAATGGATCCTTCTCGATTGCTTGGATCAACCAATGCATAGCAATTTGGATATGTATTGCCTAAGAATGATCCAGGTTCCAATACTTACTTTGAGTCTCTGACACCTATGCCAATCAACATCTTACTACAGAATTTAAACAGATTAATTATTAACAAGAAAATAAAAATAAAAAGAACAAATTCAACTAGTCAAACTCCACCAATACCACATGATACAGTATTTATATATACAATGTCATGAAAGATACAAGCTTTACTATGGAAGATTACCAAGATATTTAATTTTACTGTATCTAGAAATGAAAAATAGCCAAAACACTTATGTATGCCAGCATTATGAAATAGCCAATATGACCTCCTTGATTTGCGCCTTGATTTCTTATCACGCTTCCTGCGTTTCTTCTCACGGCGCTTGTCCCTTTTCCTTTTTCCACGTCTATACTTGTCCTTCTTAGAAGATCTCTTTCTCCTCCTGCGCCTGTCATCACTTGAAGAACTAAGGGAAGAAGATGAGGAAGAATATGAATCAGAATCACTATCAGACTCTGATGTTTCAGTCTCCTCATCCGATGAGGTATCTGAATCAGATGTGTAGTGTCTCCTTCTCTTTTTCCTCTTCTCTCGGGAAGATTTCTTATCCTTTCCCCGTCGTCTAGTTTCATAACTATCAGAATCTGAATAAGCATCCTTCCCTGATTTTGATTTATTTGTTTTCTTCGTATCTGCAGATAAAGAGTGCCCAAGTCATCAAATACCAAAAGCAAGGAGCAAATCTATATAAACATATGAATCAAAACTGTCCATGTCGAGGAGCATAGTCCCAATGTCCAATGTAGCTGGCCCATGATTTTTTTACCTTCACGGAATTCACCACAATTAATGATTTTCACTGAAGCAGAAGGTTTTCCTTGTTCAGTACCCACATTTTCAATCTTCCTCAATGTGTCATGTCCTTGCAAAAGCTTCCCAAAGACAACATGCTTCCTATTGACATTAAAAACCAAATTAAAGAAACACACAGGATGTTCCATATGCAGGATGACCTGTAAGTTTCAAGTTTCAACAATACAAGTTGACAGAGTCAACGAACCAACATAAAGTAGCAGAAGAGAGACCAACCCGTCAAGATGGCGGGCAGATTTGAAGGTAATGAAGAACTGAGAACCATTGGTATTGGGACCAGCATTTGCCATGGATAGTAGACCTGGTTCATCATGTGTAAGCTTGAAGGACTCATCTGGAATAATGTTCAATTAACACCAGTTAGCAACAAAAGAAATGGTCTTTTTGCAATAGCAGAAGGATTGACATAAATGACCCCCTACACCTCAGCAATAGTGAACTTGAGGCACCATAAGAAGCACAAGGACAAACAGAGAAATTTTTTTATCTAAGAGTAGCTCCATTGAACATATGCCAGCATGTGCATGGACAGACCACACCAAATATTCAAAACAAGTGCATATATCCTCCAGTTGTGATATACAATGTTCTGTGCTAAGATAATGGACTTCAAATATGCACTGGAACTTTCAAGCAGGCTCTTGTATTCTAACAACTAACTGAAAGCGTAAAATCCAGCCAAGACATACTTGCAGATGAAATTTCCATGCACCCAAACTCAGTTCTTACCAATCAACTAAGGCAGGGCAACATAAGGCATCAGACATAAACAGAAATGTTGATTTAAAACAATTTCACCAACCCGAACTCCTAGAAGCCTACATCTAATACCAACAAATGCTTCAGGGATACAGGGTTGCTAGAAATTAATACAAAACCATGACCAGCAATATTCTCACCTGCAAATTTTCCCCCATAGATGCTCTCTCCACCAGTACCTACAAAAGGAAAAGACATCACATGAGAATGTTAACCCACAGGCTATTCAGTTTATTTAAAAACCAATGAAATGCACTAAAAATATCACCAAAGGTGTTTGACCAAGCAGAGAATGTAACCCACTTGCCTACGGTTAAAGATAAATGACCATAACCTAGAGCACGATTAGCTGAAGCTTCTTGAACAAATACCATGGAGCTATCACCTACCAGTGGGCGTTTGGGTCAATTACAACATCTATAATATTGCATGCTCTAAACCAAAATTTGGTGGACATTTTTCCACCCTCAAGGATTGGGAACAGCATGAAGTTTAATGACCAAATATCATGGAGCAACTGCTAGGTGTTTTGGGCCAATTATGATGACCTGTATAATATTGCATGCTCTAAACTAAAATTTATCGCATGGTCTTCCAGCATGAAGGATTGGAAACAAGAAGAGGCAGGAAAACACATCCAACATCACAATAGGAATGATATGTTCATGAATGTGAAAGTTACAGAAATATCCATCCACGAGAATTTCGCTTCGGCTAACATTATGGTTGGTACTTTATGATAAAGAAGCAGGTACATGGATTCACACTTGGGAGAAACTAATTGAATGAATCTGATCAATAATATGGATAAAGTTGCCTTCCCAAATGGTTTTCCCCATTTCCTCACTCCCAAAAATATACACCACATTCATTATGGCATTCACCTTTTTTTGTCCTGCTATCATCGACGACAATGTTTGGTCTTGTAAGCTAATTAGTTGATTGACAAAACTAGCAGGAGCACTCTCTTCACAAGATTTCCTCTTAGAATCAAACACAACCAATTAAACTTCCACAAGTACACATGTCTGCTGAACTGTTCAAGTATTGCCCGATTCTTCTCAAGTATGGAAGATTCGGATGGGGATCCGCCAAGGCCAATGTGGTGGGATGGACCAGGATAACTTATCTATTTTTTGGAGCAGCCAATCCAGATTGATTTGGATCAATCAAGGCCAATCTGAGCCAGTTTCCTCATCCTTGGTTCAGAGAGATTTGATGGATGCTAATTCCTCGCAGTTCCTTTTTTAGTCTCATCAGAAAGAATTTACTGACCTCCAAATGTTCTTAAAACATTCACCACAAGTAACCATGAATTTACTTTTTTTTGCTTCCTTTATGAATTTTACCATTTATTTCAATCTAGCATGTTTAAGTTTTGATGAATGACTGAATTGGTTAAAATGACATTTTTATTTTTGGGGCATGTATAATAGAGTAAATTTCTCTTAACAAACAATATACTGAACTGCCACAATCAAATAATGAAGAAAATTTTAGACAACCAAGAGCAACACTGCTACATGTAGATTAGTTATAAAAAATGTAAGAGAACAGAAAAATCCAAAAGTCCTACAATATCTATATGTTTATCATAATGTTGAAAATAACAATTTATACTACATATTTGTCTCTGTGTACCCATACTAAACCATTTAAGTATTCAAATTTCGATATTGAAACTATTTGGAGAAAGCTAGAACAAAAGGTAAATACAGCATGCTTCCTAAGATTTGCACTTTAAATATGCATAAGACAAAAAGAGTTAAACATGCACTTCCAAAGAAAAAACAAAACTACAAGGAAAGATTAATACATACCATCACGTTTGGAAAAATCGCCACCCTACAATACAAAAGCTACTCGTTAATCCGATGAAGAAGCAGAATGAAAATTTTTCATACATAACTGGCTCAGGTAGGATGAAGATGAGTAAAATTATAAGGATGGACAACTTCGTAAATACAACCTTAAAATCTATATCACAAGAAAAGCAGTCGTGACCATCAGCCCTGTATCCTACAGCATAAACAAGGGTAACTGGCTGAAGGACAAGGCCATCACTTCTAACTCATATCCAGAAAACATAAGCCCAGATGCAATCTATGGCAATCCAAACTCCAAGGAGAAGAACCATAAGGACGAATAAATCAAGAACATACCTGAGCCATGAATCCTTTGATAATGCGGTGGAAAATTGATCCTTTGTAATGAAGAGGTCTTCCAGTTGTCGTTCCAATTCCTTTTTCACCTAGAAGATCATATTGATTCAGGAATCTGAGTTGGGTTTCTAGATTCTTAATTTGGTTTAATGATGGATACAAACCAAAACAGCAGACTACTACATGCAACGAACAGAATCACTCCCATACTAATTATAAAACAGAAACTTTTGATAGCAAAGACTATTCAAATTCATGATACTGACAAAATCTAGACTTGGGGGGTTATAAAGGGGGGGGGGGAGAGGAATTAAATTTTATTTGATAAATCAAATTAATAGTTAAAACCCCAAAATACAAACATTTAAAAAGCATAGAACCGAAGAAAAAGAAACCTGAAGATATTTCAAATATACGTTGATTTTTAGACCTCTTGTGCTCAGTTATTAACACTCAGTCAAACCGTTGAATCATTTTTTGTAATGAGTCATTGACCTAGGGCTCAAATCAAACAATATGATTCAAATTATGAACACAGAAGATTAAACTACTAGAGCAACAAATTGGAAGTCAATGCATAAACTAAAGTCATCCAGATAAACCTTAAGATGCATAACCTGTTACTAATGCAGAGTGCAAGTCTTTATTTTATAGGCTCTCCCACAGTGCTACGCATTGAGCTTTTGGCACTTGCTTTAGGGAATGCCTCTTTTTCTCCTCTTTTTTTTTTTTTTTTTTTTTTTTGGGGGGTGTTTGGGGGGAGAGGACTAGGTGCAACCATTGATTCTTTTGAGGTTTGAACATCACTAACCCCCACTTCTTAAAGGCCATAGAAAATGGGATAGAACCAGGCGACCATCAACAAGAACCCCATCATATGAGGTACATCATGTTTTCATACTCACAAAATAAAACCACCCATGTTAAGGCCATAGAAACAACAGCGAAATAAGTAGGGGGAAAAAAGAACTATATGATCATCCAGAAAATTGGAGGTTCGAATACAACAGACAACAGCTGCATGCAGTGTTTATATACACTAATAAAAACAGTATGAAATATAATTTTAAAGAATGTAGATACTGAAACCAATGATGAAAGTGGACATGTAAATTTCATTGCAGTTATCACCTGTACAAAGTGCTCGAAAATTTTCTGCAGTCTTGGGAGCAATGTCTTCGAAAAGCTGTGAAACCAATCAAACACTGATAAGTAAATTATCCTATTACTGAATACTGCGTGCTTTCACAGACAAGGACGTGAAAGGCAAAAGATAAACAACTCTGGACCAGAATAGAACAACAGGAACACAATACTCCCCCAGCTGACTTTTCGAGCCAAAAATAAAAATTAAATCCAACATCACCTCAAATATCATTCTCTCAGCAGGATCTCCATCAACCGATATATCTAGGAAGACCAGGGGATTCTTCTTCTTTGCCATTTTCTCTGTTTAGAAATGTCACATGAACAAAGTCAGCATCAGTAGTGATCTGATGACCTAAACAAACAGAAAACAGATCAATTAGAGCCAAACCAAATAATAATAACAATAATTGAACAAAATTAATTATTAAATCCACTAAAAATCTCCAGGTAACTGCCAAAAACCACAATAAATAGAGGTATACTACTCTTTGAACGACCCACACGCAAGTTTAAATCAAGAGAGGCGTTCCATTGGAAAAATGATACAAAGTACCCGCTCATGTCGAGAGGGGAAAAAGTCCAGGCAAACACCTATGTTCGACTCATAGATCCGTACTATTTAACTAAAACGAAACCCACTACCGAAATTTATCAATACCTAAATTTCAAATCATAGTCTATAATACAAACAAATGCGGTTGATTACAACTGTTAAACACTTAGGGTGTCCAAAGAGGGGTAGAGGGTTGAAGCCTGCATGAACTCAAAAAGAAGAATATTTTAATCACTCTAGATACATCACTGCAATGCCAAAACCCTAAACCCCAACTGATTTCCAAAGATCGCTCAATATGAATAAAAATAATAACCTGACAGAACTTTAAAAAATAAATAAACTATAATACGAACACCAAAAAATCATAATCTTGCGACCGAGGTAACTGGAAATAAATTAAATTTCCTCGAGAGATCAGTAAAAGTAGAGGTACGGCAATGGATATCACAGAAAAGATAATAGGAAGATGATAATTATAAATTTGGTAACAAGAAAATAGAGATTGATGAACCCTAACCTCACCTGAATTATGCTTCTCCAGCTGCTGCTGCTGCCGGTGCTCCACATAAAAATGTGACGACAGGGATGAACATTTGCAAAGAAACCTAACGTCACTTAAACCTTAGCTTCTCCTTCCGTGATTTTACCGAAGTATCCCTTTCTTTTAAGAGATTATTTGTTTTACCCTTGAATTTCATTGGCTTGACGGAAATGCCCCTCACGTGGATTAAAAACGTGTTCATCTGGCGTACTCCGTGTTCGAACTTTTTTTTTTTGACGTGTCTAGAAACTCAAACACAGGCCCGATCGGACCCCGATCGAGACTGAAATCGAACCAATTGTGTTTGTTAACTGGTTCGATCTTAATTTTGAGGCATGTGTCTTTTGAAAATTAAGGTATGGGAGAAACGGTACTGTTAAGTTTGTCTCGAATTCATGACCCGTTTTGAATATTGACCCGATCCAATATATTTTGGTGCGACCTGAATGGGAATTTTTCTGAGATCTGTGATGGAAGCAGAGGGGTTGGGCCGATAGCCCAAGCCCGGAGCCCATCACTGATCTCGTATGGGAGTGCAGGGGCATAGCCCCCATGGTATGGTTCGACCGGATCAACCGCGACCCGATAGGTCAACCCACGATTTTGAAGTATATATAATGTACTGTTGTTTGTTGAAAAAGTCATTGCATTCTAGCGTTTTCACGCAGCTAGGGTTTCAGGACGAGTTTTTTCTCATCGCTGCTAGGGTGTAATATCTCTTCTGCATAGTGAATCATCTTCTTCGTCCGAGGACGTAGCACACCACCCTGGTGTGTGAACCTCGTTAAATCTTTGTATTGTACGGATCTGTTGTCTTTATTATTCGTGTTTCTTGGTGTTTGATCTAACAAACTGGTATCAGAGCTCTGGGTTACTTCGATCCATGGCTTCAACGAAATACGATATTGATAGGTTTGACGACAACATCGGTTTTAGTTTATGGCAGGTTCGAATGATGATTGTTCTCACGGAGCAGGGTTTGAATAAAACCCTATTTGGGAAGGCGAAGAGACCTGCAACTATGTCCGATGATGATTGGAGCGATTTGGATGATAAAGCCCTTTCAGCTATTCAGTTGTGTCTTTCGAATGATGTTCTACAGGAAGTTCTCTCAGAGAAAACGACTGCAGAGTTATGGGGTGAAGTTAGAGAACCTCTACCTCATCAAATCCCTCACCAATAAGTTGAGATTGAAGCAACAACTATATACCCTTCATATGGGTGAAGATACTTCTATTAAATCACATATATCTGAGTTCAATTCTATTGTTACTGATTTGAAAATGATAGATGTTAAAATATACGATGAAGATTTTGCCCTATTATTGTTATGTTCTCTGCCTCCATCTTATAAGCATTTTAGGGATACCATGATTTATGGTAGAGAGACAATCTCTATTGAGGATGTCAAAACGAATCTGCAAAGCAAGCAGAAGATTGATGATGAGTTGACAACTACCAATAAATCTGATAGTGTTGGTTTGGTAGCTAGAGGGAAAACGAATGAAAGGGGGTTCAGATGGTGACAAAAAGAATGCTACATCAAAATCTAAGCACAAGAATTTAACCTGCAATTACTGAAATAAAAATAGTCATATTAAATCTGAATGCTATAAGCTTTTAAATAATCAGAAGGCAGGTGATGGTGCTCAAAATCAACAGAAAAGAGATGACTCTGCAGAAGCTAGTATTACTGAATATGAGAGTGAGTCTGATATGCTTTGGTGATTGATGATAAAGTTAGATCACAAGATGAATGGATTCTTGACTCTGGTTCTTCCTACCATATGTGTCCCAATCGTAAATGGTTCTCCACATACGAATCAGTTCGAAGTGGAGTTGTATTGATAGGAAATAATGCTTCTTGTAAGACTATTGGAATGGAAACGATCAATATCAATATGTATGATGGCATTGTCAGAACCTTGTCCAATGTCAGGCATGTCCCTAATTTGAAGAAGAATCTCATCAGTTTATGCACTCTTGATTCAAATTGATGCAAGTATACAGCTGAAGGTGGAGTCATGAAGATTAGCAAAGGTGTTCTCTTATTAATGAAATGAATCAAGGTTGGTAGTTTGTATGTGTTGCAGGGTACTATAGTCACTAGGTCTGTTGCAGCAGCTTCATCATCTATGTCTGAATCAGATGTCACAAATTTATGACGCATGAGGTTAGGCCATATGAGTGAAATAGGGATGGCATCACTAAGTAAAAGGGGTTTGTTGTGTGGTCAGAGTACAGGAGCAATGAAGTTCTGTGAGCATTGTGTGTTTGGGAAGCAGAAAATAGTTAGTTTCAGTACTGCTATTCACAGGACCAAGGGAACTTTGGACTATATTCATTCAGACCTATAGGGGCCCTCCAGGGTTGCTTCAAAGGGGGTTGGTGCAAGATACTTGCTTACTTTCATTGACAATTTCTCTAGGAATGTTTGGGTCTATTTCTTAAAGCCCAAAAATGAAGTATTTGTCACTTTCAAACAGTGGAATAATTTACTTGAGAAGCAGACCGGGAAACAAATTAAAAGGTTGAGAACCGATAATAGCCTAGAGTTTTGTGAAGGTGACTTTAATGAGTTCTGCAAAAAATGAAGGTATTGCAAGACACCATACAATTGTTAAAACACCCTAACATAATGGAGTGGCGGAGCGTATGAATAGAAACTTGTTAGAAAAAGCAAGGTGTATGTTATCAAATGCAGGATTGGGCAAGGAGTTCTGGGCAGAAGCAGTTAACACAGCAACCTTGTTGGTGAATCGATCTCCTTGCACAGCTATTGAGTGCAAGACTCCAGAAGAAGTTTGGTCAGGTAAACCTGCAGACTACTCAAATTTAAAAGTATTTGGATGTCCTGCTTATGCACATGTAAATGAAGGGAAGTTGGAACCTAGGGCTAAGAAATGCATTTTTCTTGGGTATGGATCTGGAGTGAAAGGATACAGGTTGTGGTGTTCTGATCCAAAGTCTCCAAAATTTCTTATTAGCAGAGATGTTACTTTTGATGAATCTGCTATGTTGCATCCTAGGAAAGAAGTCCCTATTCATTGTGATGAAGGTCAAGAAAAATCTAGAGAGAAGGTGGAGTTTGAAATTGGTGATTCATCTTCAAACAAAGCACAATCTACTTTAGTCCAGTTGCCTACTTTTACTGAAGGAGATGATGCTCAAGAGAATCAAGAAGAAGAGCGGTACAGCATTGCCAAGGATAGACCAAGGAGGAATATTAGACAACCACAAAAGTATGGGCATGCTGAATTTGTTGCTTATGCATTGTCTGTTGTAGATACAATTGAAAATAGTGAGCCTGCAACATATTCTGAAGCTGTTGCTTCAATTGATTCTACAAAATGGTTGATTGCCATGAATGAGGAGATCGAATCTCTTCATAAAAATCAGACTTGGGAGCTTGTGAAGCCGAGAACAGGGAAGAAAATTATTGGTTGCAAATGGGTCTTCAAGAAGAAGGAATCTGCCTCAGGTGTTGAAGATGTTAGGTACAAGGCACGTTTAGTTGCAAAGGGCTACAGTCAAGTACAAGGAATTGATTTTAATGATGTTTTCTCACCTGTTGTTAAGCATAGTTCTATTCGTGTCCTACTTGCTTTAGTTGCTATGCATGATTTGGAATTGGAGCAACTTGATGTGAAAACAGCATTCTTGCATGGTGAACTAGAAGAACAGATTTATATGCATCAACCTGAAGGGTTTATTATTGAAAGTAAGGAGACCATGTATGCTTGTTGAAGAAGTCCATATATGGTTTGAAACAGTCTTCTAGACAGTGGTATAAAAGGTTTGATTCAGTTATGGCTAGTCTTGGATACTCCAGGTGTCAATATGACTGTTGTGTTTATTTCAGAAAGCTCTCTGATGGGTCATTCATATATTTGTTGCTTTATGTTGATGATATGTTGATTGCAGCAAAAGATAGGAATGAGGTCAATAGGTTGAAGGAACAATTAAGTTCTGAATTTGAGATGAAAGATTTGGGGGGCAGCAAGGAAGATACTTGGTATGGAGATCAAGAGGTATAGAAAAGCAGGGAAGCTGTGGCTATCTCAACAAAAGTACACTGAGAAGGTATTGAATCGTTTTGGCATGAAAGATGCCAAACCTGTAACTACTCCTCTTGCATCTCATTTTAGACTTTCAACTGCTCTATCACCTAACACAGATGAAGAGGTGGAGTACATGTCACGTGTTCCATACTCTAGTGCAGTTGGCTCCATTATGTATGCTATGGTTTGCACTCGTCCTGACATTTCACAAGCTGTCAGTGTGGTGAACAGATATTTGTCATGTCCAGGTAAAACTCATTGGGAAGCAGTGAAGTGGATACTTAGGTACTTGAAAGGGACCTCTGGTATTTGTTTGGAGTTTGGGAGGAATGGTGATAGTTTATCTGGTTATGTTGATTCAGATTATGCAAGTGATCTTGACAAGAGAAGGTCACTCACAGGCTATGTATTTACTCTTGGAGGAAGTACGGTTAGTTGGAAAGCTACTTTACAAGCTACAGTTGCATTATCTACCACTGAAGCAGAATATATGGCAATGACTGAGGTAATTAAAGAAGCTATTTGGCTTAGAGGTTTGTTGGGAGAACTCAGCATGGATCATGGGGTGACTGTTGTCCATTGTGATAGCCAGAGTGCTATTCACTTGACTAAAGATTCAATGTATCATGAGAGGACAAAGCACATTGATGTTTGGTATCATTTCATAAAAGAGATAATTGCTCAAAGTAATATTCAAGTGTTGAAGATTGGTACTGAAGACAATCCAACTGATATGTTGACTAAGCCTTTATGTGTTGGTAAGTTCGAGCATTGCTTGAACTTACTTGGTGTTTGTCATGTTTGAGTTCAGCCCTTTGGAGGGCTATTGGAGAAGACGAAGATATTAGCTATTTGCTTATCTATTGGAGGAGAATTCAACCCAAGGTGGAGATTTGTTAAGTTTGTCTCGAATTCTTGACCCGTTTTGAAGATTGTCCCAATCCGACATATTTTGGTGGCGACCCGAATGGGAAAATTTCTGAGATCTGTGATGGAAGCAAAGGGCTTGGGCTATCGGCCCAAGCCCGGAGCCCATCACTGATCTCGTATGGGGGTGCGGGGGCTACGCCCCCACGGTATGGTTCGACCGGATCGACCGCGACCCGATGGGTCGAACCGCTATTTGGAGTATATATATATATATATATATAATGTACTGTTGCTTGTTGAGAGTCATTGTATTCTAGGGTTTTCACGAAGCTAGGGTTTCAGGGCGAGTTCTTCCTCGCCGCTGTTAGGGTGTAATCTCTCTTATGCATAGTGAATCATCTTCTTCTTCGCCCGAGGACGTAGCACACCACCCTGGTGTGTGAACCTCGTTAAATTTCTGTGTCATACGGATCTATTGTCTTTCTTTATTCGTATTTCTTGGTGTTTGATCTAACACTTTCTAAGTGGGTGGGCTGTTACATTACGATCTCTGCTAACTTATCTACAAGGTTTCAGTTCTATCTAAGCTATCACATGGTAGAACTAAGTGCAATCGTTCATCATTTTCATGTATATGCCTTTCTTTGTGTACCAAAATCCGCCCTTTAAATATTAATGGTTTGTTTGACCATGTGATCAATTTCAATTAGATCAAAACTTGACATGTGGGAAAAGATCTAGCTAGAACCCACTTGTTGATGGATCTTCAGTATGGTCCCTACTCTCTACACCCAAGATCTGTTTGAGATGAAATTTAGAGGGTACAGGCTGATGGAGAAGAACCAAATTCTAAATAAACCCCCACATGTCAAAATTAAATAATAATTATAAAAACCAAACGTCACCCACATGGCAATAAGTTGTTCTCATGATCTGAGATGGCAAATGTAACAATACATTCACTGAGGCGCCGATACACGCCCCCATCCCAAAAGGCACTTGGCAGCAAGGCTTCGGGACCTGTAAATTATTGAAATCAAATACTTTTTAAGTTTTAACTATTGTGAAGTATAGCACTTCCACTACAAGAAAAATGGTCTTTTATTACGGAAATTTTCCGTAGCAAACGATAAATATCATAATAATTGTATTATATACAACGGTAAATATTCGTCGCATGTCCATCATTATGATTGACATCGTATCTGGTAACTACGGAATTTAAGGATGTGTAGGTTTTGGTTATTAACGACGGATTTATTAGTAGCTTAAAGTCTGATTATTAACGACGGATTTATTATACAGTAGCTTAAAGTCAATAGTATACATCGCTGCACTACCGTCATTTAAATTTATTTATTACTACGGACTATATTACTGTAGCAAAAAATCTGACTTTTACAACGGAAATAATATTACTATAACAAAAAAAACCAACTTTTAAAACAGAAAAAGCTAGCCTTTTACTACGGAAATTTATTTCCGTAGTAAATAGTATACATTTTTTTAAAAAAAATAAATTATATTTACAACATAAATTCCTGTAATAATACATCCACGAAAAGAAAACAGAATATACAATTTATTTCTCAATATACAATATACAACTGAGGCTTTCTTAGGTTCAAGTCGATTCCTGGACGATTCCGGCAGAATCAAAATCAACTGAGGCTGATCCGGTTTCCGATTCCTACAGCGGCATCAAAAAATTCCTTTATTCTCTCCTCTTTCAGCTTCCATAGTTGTTCCAATACTGGGGCTATTGCATGAAGTTGTTCTTTAATCGTACCCGTTGTCTTCTCATGCTGTAAAATAACAAGGCAGAGGCATCAATTAACTCAAGTTCCCAAACCTTGTGAAACAACTGTATACTCAGGCATGTAAGTCCATTGCAATAAAATAAAAAAATAAATAAATAAATAGAAAAAGAAAAAAAGTTCCCCTTTGAAACGAGTGTGGATCAAGTTCTTGTACGAGAATCATTCTCGTACGGTGTTTGATTTACATATGGACTCCACTTAATCTCTCTCTTCTTTTAATTGGTCTTTATTCTAAGTGGAGTTCCATATGTAAATCAAACATCGTACGAGAATGATTCTCATACGAGGATTTGATCCGCTCTCCATTGAAACTGCTCAATATCAAAACCTTGAGAATCATAAAGAAGACAATGTAAAGAATTTATTTGGTGCAATACAGACACAGTATTTATTTGTCATTGCCTCCGTTTCTCAATGCATTGCATGCTATATATAGGCCCAAAGAAAAAGTGCATGTAAAATGTAAAGAATAACCATTTGAAAAAAAAAAAAAATTTTTTGCGAGGTACAAGAGTTTAAAATGGATTGCCTGCAACTCCTGTAGCAGAGAACCTCAAGTTGTTTCTCCAAGAAGTAGATTCTGACCATTGGAAATTTTGTAGAAAGTATAACCTCACCTGCAATACATGCAGAACTTAGAAGATACTCTCAAGGTAGACTCAGAATAAACAGTACAAGCATGTGGCAAGGGTGTCCTTCAGTTTCTTATAGTTTGCTTACTGTTGGTTTTTAATTTGGAGTTAGTTATTGAATAATAATCTATCTTAATGTTGAATGATGATTTTCATTTTGAACATTCTTTGCTTTTTCTCTTAAAAGAAACAGATGTTGGAAATTCAGGTTTGAGGAATTATTGTTGCATACATTTCCATTGTTTAATAGGTCCAGCTTTGGATTCCTCCTTTCTTTCTATATGATTGCTTTCTATTTGACAAACTAAATCAATCTATTAGGGATCTTATGGACTTGTATTCTAACATTAGAAAATGAACATCAGTACTGAAAGCTTTGATTACAAACCTTTCCTCAATCCTCATTGATGCAGTCCTATCTTTCCAAAGAATCTGTGAGGCTTCCTATATAACCTCCCAAACATTAATCAAGGTCCAAATTATGGACAAGAAACAATGAAAGAAATCAATCATTAGAAATGGAATAAAAAGAAGAAAAAAAAGGAGGGGGGGGGCAAATACTGGGCGGCTCTCTCTCTCTCTCTCATCTAATTTTTTTTTTCTTGCTTGTCTTTGTTATGATACAAGCCTTGGGCTTACTGTACCTAGTTAGTGATCAATTAGATTCTATGTTGTTAGGTAGGTACATATAATGATCCCTAGTCCCTCCTTAAACCATTGGCATTTAATTATTCTGTTCATAACATGGAGCACCTAAACCCTATTCAATATCTAGCTCCATCCAACATTTAGCTTGTATATTAGACAACTTAAGATCTGCTTCTATAGACACATACCTGTTATTGGGATCAAGACCTGGCATCAGCCCAACACCTATTCTCACAAGAGAAAGTGAATGGGTAGTGTTAATATCATGGACATGGCCAACAAAATCATTTAAAACCATGAAGAAGTGGGAAACTGCTGCATTGGAATTGTAATAACATATGACGCAACCTACATAAAAATGAAGACTCTCAATGATGCAAAATGGGATATTAAAGGAAGAATGAATTAGAACATGAAGAAATTGTACATGCATATTAAAACTGACTTTAACATGTTATATTCCATCCAAGCAATACTCCATATTCAATGTGGGATATCAATAGTACAAAGAATTATTGCATATTAAAACTGACTTTAACTGAACTAAAAAAAGAAAAAGTGAACAATACAGAATTGCAAGGAAGAACCCCAACTAATGCAGAAACCAAAGTATTTATCAGCATGATATTTACCTGCATAAAGATTACTTCCTACAAAAAGGTTCACATCATCAGTAGGTATGCATATGGCATAAGATAATAGAAGTTTTCTTGGTTAACATTCTAGAAAACATACTGCTTCCGAAAAATCTAATTTTGTAAATTGTTGTTCCTTAATGACCTGATCTCCCCAAGACTTCAAACTTTTTTCCCAAAAAGAACAAGAATCATGTAGCTGCAAAACATAAAATGGCGAGAAGATGAAGAAAATAATGACAGTGACAATGAGTCTATTAAAACCGAAAATATTAAAACCATAATATCTAATGGCCATGGGTGAAAAACACTGCGGAATGATTTAATGCCTGCAGAAGCAGATCTGCAATACCATGATGCTAGCTCTAGCTGATCCCCCAGCAAAACTCTTAACTATAGCTTCACCATATTGATCATACATGGTCATCTTTTATCATCTGATAAAACCTGACAGTGTGGTACTTCAGAACACAAAATGAAGTACTCCATGAAGGACCTACTCTGCATTAGTACTACGAGCATTGGAACAACCACTCTTAGGAGCATCCAAGTTTCACTGCAAATAAGAGGCAAATGAGAGAAAAGTCACATCAGAACCCAACTAATAAATCACCAACCTTAAATTCAAAGGACAACACAAGGGAGAAAAATAAATGATACCTAGCACTTCATCTGGGTCTCTTGGGTTCTCCCAGTTCTTCCTTGACCAAATGCTGATTATTACAAAACCTTGTCAATTACATACCTTCTATGAAATTGAGAGCAAAACATCCTAGTATTTTTTGTTTTTGTCATTAACACAAGTAAGAAGCTTTACTAGGAGGCTATTAAACACGTTCTATAATGAAGTTATCATCCATTGCCTTTGATCCTCTAAGAAAAAGCGAAGAATAATGAAAGAATACTAGTTACTATAGCAATTACGCATGACGATTGTACAAATCCTAGAAGTCTGATTTAAAACAAAATATATATAAACTACTCCACCTATACATCATTTATTTAAGAGACCAAAACAGTTAACACTAAATCAAGATTGTTGTTGTCCGATAAAGTCATAATGATAATAATAAAATGAAAAAGAAGAAGAGAGAGAGAGTCTCTCTCGGCCATAAGGAAGGAAGAAAAAGAATGAAATAAAAAGAAAGACTAGATGAGAGAAGGAAAAGAATGTACAGAGACCAGAAGAGACAAGAATGGGAGAGTTAGTGCAAGAGATGTGTGATGGGTTTGGATTCTTCAAGAGGTATGTAGAACTTTTAGTTTTGGATTTTTCAGAATTTTAGTATTCTGTTTTAGAGTATTTAGAAGGAAATTTTAGAGATTAAGAAGTGGAAAAATAAGAGTGGATGATAGAGAGTGAGAGGAGTGAAGTAGGGTGCATAGAACAAGGTTGTTGCTGGTCTGTAGCAGGCTCCGCCAACAGCCCGGGCTGCTTGCTACAGTGGTAGCCGACAGCAGCACCCTCTTCCCCTCTCCATGGCTATGTGAGTAAAATATGAAGACACTGAACATAAAGGTTCTGCAGGAATGATTTACCACATTATATTAAGAACTCTGTAATTGGAATTGTGTGTGAGTGAGTTATGTACAGCTAGATCTGTATGTTGGATGAGTTGATTTTTAAGAACACAAAACATAACAGAAAATAGAAAAAGAAAAGAAGAGAAGAGAAAGAAAGGAAGAAGGTGAGAGGGATGGAAGATGTAAATAGGAGTGGGAAAAGGGTTGGTGCCCAGCTATGTGGCTAGGTTGCTACAAAGTTGAGTGCCCAGCTCCTCCCTCTTCCCTCTCAGTGTATGTCCAGAAGGAGTTGGGTTGGTAGAGTGAGAGATGTAAAATAGTACCCATTAAATGTATAACTCTCAATGGGAGATCAAGAATATGAATAATAAAAATAGTAATAGACCTTGATCTTTGACATGCTTTGAATATTTAACATTAGACTTTTATTAGCAGGGTTTTAAGTTCAAATTTATACCTATTTGCATTTGAGACATAAGGAGGTTAACATGGCCAACAATGACTATTCTTGTTGGAACAATCACCGAGACCTCCTTAATTCCATCTAATTGCTTCAAGATCTTCTCAATTAGAGGAACTTCTGAAGAACAACAAAGACCCAACATATCAAATCTTTCTTTTTTTTTTTTTTTAAACTCGAAACTAGTCCAAGTGGAAATTCAGAGGCTTCCATGATTGCAGGTTTTGATTCTCATAGCAGGGCTGGAATTAGGAGGCAAAACTACGATTTAGGTTGTTGCCTATGGAAGGGTAACTTATGTCCTGAATTTCAGATTAAACCAATTAGGTATGGTGAATCTGCATCTCCAATCAGGTCAGTTTTGTGTTATTGTGAATAGCAGGAAGGGGGAAAAAATAGTAGCAGAACAAGTTAAATCACCTGCATGTAGAAGGAAGATATAAAACTGAAAGGAGAACAGAAAACAGAAATACAATCAATGAAATGGGATGGGAAGTTCATCCCTGATATGAATAGCTCATAGCATAATCGAGAGAGAGAGAGAGAGAGGAGTAGCAGCAAAAACACCAAGCACAACAGACAACCGTTCTTCATTAAAAAAAAGATCTATATAGAAAGAAATCAATTCCAATAATCAAACCAGACCTAGTTTTGTACTAATCAAACGAAACAAGAATAGACCATCATAAGGAAATAGAGGAATCCATAGAGAACAATACCTGGAACTTTGAAGCAACCGATTACAGAGCTCCAAGATCATACTATTCCTCTACAAAGACAGCAGACGTTCTTCTTCAAGATTTCGTGCCACGGTGAAGGAATAAAAAGAAATAGAGAAGAGTTCCGTCTCAGCAGAAGGAAGAACCAGCAACAGCGGAGAATACAAACCCTCGGCGGAAGGAGAAGGACCTGCAATGCCGGTTCGATTGATTGAGAATCTCTCTTGAAGGGAGAAGGCCAAGAGACGTGGAGCAGTGAGGTATTGCTAGGAATGAAAAGGGAGCCAACAAAGGATAGGGTTTTGGTGGCAGGAGAGAAACCCGCCCTGTTTTAATTTTCAGCGGGAACGGTTTTGCAGGAAATAATTCGTCTCTTTAACTGTATGCTGCGGGAACTAAATCACCCATAGTAAGTAATTTACCAAATACTACGGTAAATAAACTTCGTTGTATCTAATACATTACATACTACGGAGATAATAAATCCGTCATATTAGATAGATAGGCAAGTATTGTTTTTGCCAAATTCCCAGATACTATGGGTTAATTTACCGGTCATATATTATTTAATCAGATACTATAGAATTTTCTAAACCATCGTATAAAAATACCAATTATTATGGTATTTATTTCCCACAACAAAATAGCGACAGTAAAAATCCCCAGATACTATGGATATTTTTTACCCGTCATATATTAATGTGCCAAATACTACGAAAATTATGACCGTCGTATAAAATTAACTATATACTACAGAAATTATTACCGTCATATAAAATTAACTATATACTACAAACATTATTACCATCGTATAAAATTAACTATATACTACGAAAATTACTAAAACG
This sequence comes from Macadamia integrifolia, assembly GCF_013358625.1. Taxonomy (NCBI): domain Eukaryota; kingdom Viridiplantae; phylum Streptophyta; class Magnoliopsida; order Proteales; family Proteaceae; genus Macadamia; species Macadamia integrifolia. The sequence goes on along the minus strand of NC_056564.1, from coordinate 7,871,272 downwards.
TCGTATAAGTTAATTAGATACTATGGACATTGTTAAATTGTCGTATATAATTAACTAGATACTACGGGCTAATTTATCCATAATATAAACTCATTAAATACTACGGATGTTTTAGTCCGTCGAAAATTTTGAACCTTATATAACGGTATTTTTATTCCATAGTATATATTATCAATTACCATGGAATTTTTTTTACGTCGTAAAAAAAGTGTAGCAATTGACCATTTTTCTTGTAGTGTTCTAAGATTTTTTATTCATTGATCATGCCTCATGTAGCAATAGTATTCCAATTAATCAATACACAAGAGAGGTTTAGGATTATCTGTTGATTTACGAAATGAAGAGTCTTCTTAGGGAATTTAGATTTTGATCAAATTAGCATGCTAAAGGGAGGCCCGCAGCTACTTGGCAGCAAGAATTGCACAGGAAGCTGAGATCTGTCTCCATGCACGTGTAAGAATTCAAAACCCTAATGAGCAAACATGAGAGAGAGAGAGAGGCGAAGGGAGAGAGAAAGTGAGATCTGTAGATTAGAATTCTTTCCATAACCTACTGCTATTTTTTTTTTTTTTAAATGACTAGGAATCATTAACAAATGAATTTGTTAATATAAAGAATAAAAGAATACAAGGAAAAGCTAATATGCTAAATAAAAACACAAACCTCAGGGAACTGATCCACCTTCGACATTGTTATCAACAAAAAGGAACTTTGGCACACATAAAATAGCATTCAGTTAAACTGATAATGGGGTCTCAACTAAGCATCCCACATAAACTTGTAAAGATGTGGGATCCCATTGGGTAACTTCACCTATGCTTTTTTTTTTTGATTGAAAATTTTTATCTTTCAAATAAAGAAATTTGTACATATGAATTCCTAAAAGAAATTTAGTCCCTCTACTTTTAAGATCATATGTGAACCTTTGGGCATGGAAGTAATTACAATTGGCACCTAATTCATTGAAAAATCGTATACATAGAATTTTAACAATTGAGTGGACAAAAAATTTATAAAAATACTTTAAAAACTAAGTATTGTATTAATAAATGATAATATTTCAAATCATTTTCTAAAAAGTTTATAGAGCATTCCATTGGCTTGAAATATGTGTTCAATTAAGAACACGGGATCATGTGCCTATCCACACAATCCTCAATTGGCCCTAACCATCTGGGCAACCCATGGATGAGTGAAGAATTATCAATTAAATTATGAAAAAATCAATGAAAGACTGGGACACACAACAAGCGCTCTCCTTGAAGCTTTGATTTGCCCCTCATTTTAAAAAAAATTTATGCATATCAGATATCAAGTAAGCTTGCATGAGAAAAAACTGTGTTCACCGAATCAAAAGAAGAAACTCTAGAAAATCTATCTTACATGGAGTAGAAGATTGAAAGAAATTGGATTTGTAATTTTTGAAATAACAATTTTAAATAGAGAAATGAAATTACAAATAACTTGGGATGTCGAGTGAGACAGAAATGAGGGAAGGGCTTGACCACCGCCTAACATGGTTAGATCGCCCACCTCGCCTGATGATCTATCTGTAAATTCGTTGGTTGATCCATCCGCTCATCCCTCCTTATCACTCTATTTCTTTAGAGCCTTTGCGATGGTTGGGAAAAGATAGAACCCAAGCAACATAGGTCACAAGATGGCGGCCATATCCTGGGATTAGGTTTCTTACAAGGGACTACTACCTCGAGAGCCCCTATTTGGGTAAGCTGATCTACGACCACCGAGATATCTCTACAATTGACTTAGGTCTTAGACTGGATGCCTTTTCTTTTTTATGTGTCAGTTAAACAAAATATTTCGAATCATAAGATGCATTATAAATCAAACACCTCCCATGTATTAATTGCTGCTCCATTTGAATGGAATAAATAGCAGCAATGGAAATGCAAATATATGTATGCATCAACTCTATGGCTGCAATCAGGCATTTGGCTATTAGGATTGCACAAAAGCAATAATTGGATTTTCAATGACATATTCAAGCTAATCTTCTAAATATTATTTGCAACATGCTCACAAAACAACATAGAACTCCTAGTGAGTATGGAATTTTTGCATACCGTAGCTCACCAGTTGCACTGGACAGTTGTTGTTAAAAAATAAAATATCATTATGTCATTATCAAAGGTTCTCATGCACATTTTTGGAATGCAGGTGTAAAATGGCGGGATTTATCCTCATTAAAAAAAATGGTGTTACATGCAAAGAATAAAAAAAAAAGTTAGATTTTAACTTGTTTTTCGCCAACCTTGGTTACAAGTTATAGCAAGATTTCCCCTTAAGTAAATATGGGAGTGGGTTCTTGAGCAAAGTGACATAGGGTTATCGTACATGGAGGCAACCTAATAAGGGTTAACAAAATGGTATCGTACATGGAGGCAATAGGGTCATTTCATATGACAAGGAGAGAGATAGATACAAATGTGCTAGCGTACTATGCCCTAGTTGCTCAGCAAACTTTGTCAAGAATTTTGTATGGGCTTAACTGATACCGATTGATCCATTGGGCCCAAGCAATTATAGTCCCACTCTAATTAGGAAACTCCTAGCTATTTCCATTATGGGAGTGGAATAGGGTTTTAGGGATTCTGTTATAAATAGAATATTGATGGTCCCTGCCATTACTTAACACCTTCATGGTTTTGGGAGCACTGTTTTCTCACAAGAGAAAATGCACAGAAAGAGAGAAAAAACCCTAGAGTAAGAGGCTACAGAACATCTCAGTAGAGGGACTTTACTTATGTAGTTCTTCATAGGAGTAATCTTCAAGCACATGGGACAGAGGTTCGTGATCAATACTCGTGGGGATTTTAAACTTATATACAGGTATTCCTTTACTCCCATTGATTATCATAGATGGGGCAAATCTATATGTTTGTGTGTTCTGAGATCTCAAAAATCATTGATCTTAGTTTAGGGACTACACCCATGGTTAATCTCTTTTATGATTCATGTATTCTAAACACTTTGGGTTGTTCATATGATTATATAGAGTAGAATTCCTAACAAACATTTTCCCAATAAATATATACACCTTTTATTGATGTGTCCAATTCCTCTCTCCACGTGCTAACTTCTCCACCCTATCTCACACCATCCACGGGGAATTTGGATCCACTGCACGTGCGTTGACCTAAACATATATATGAGGATTTAACACCTATTCCTTTTGCTTCCATATATATCCTCTTCACCCTTTTAAGAAAAGGATGGGTGTGGTCTTGCATTCCAAAGGTCTTAATTGCTGGTTAATCGGTACATAGTAAAACTAAATTATTATGTTAAAAAGATTCTAAATGACACTTTTATAAGTGTATTTAAAACTTTTACACATTTCAATTGCACTTTGTTTTATTCCTGTTTTTTGGGTAGAATACCTCTTCTTATTCCCAAAGTTTACAATAAGAGACCTTCTAAATGACACCTCCATGGGTGTATTCAAAACTCTTATAGTTGCCCATTGTCTTATTACCAAAAAATTAAAAATATCACTGGATTTGAACCCATATCCCCTCACTAGGTATATCTTGATGAACCAGGAATAAAAGATAATACCCAGGAGGTGCCAGGAAAGATGATTTTGGAGTTGTCACTGCCATAGCATAAGATGAGTTCGTCACTGCAATCACATTGCTACCACCCAACACCAACAGCCTCTGACTCATGGAGAACGAGTGTGTTGTGAAAGATGGAGCCACCATTGTCACCTCTATCATGTTCTTCTTCACCGAACCTGACACTGAAAACTTTAACACAAAACGTTGCCCATAACTTAGCTTAGTATATGACGCAGGGGCGATGATCGTAGGCCGTAGTGTCGAAAATTTCGAATCCAAATAAACCGGTGAGAATGCCTCTAAGCTTAATTCCGTCGGAAAAAGAACGCCGGTGAAGTTGTAGTACTGATGGGGATTGCTTCCTCCCACTAAAACTCGACCATCACGGAGTAAGATTGCAGTCGAGTGGTACATTCGTGGGATGGAAGATGGGTTTAGCATTTGGAAGCGAGACCCATTCGGGTAATCGGGTCGGTACAAAACTGGGTGAAATACTGGATCTCTGCCAGATTCCCACTCTCCAAACCCCCTTCCGGCCCCGTTGATGATCAATACTTGGCCGTTAGGGAGTAAGGCCATGTCTCCCATCACTCTAGCAAGGGGCATTGTCTCTATGGTCCATATTGGATTCGGGTCAGTAATTCGGATCCTCCCACATGTGTTTAAGGCTTTTATGAATCTCCCTGATTTGGCAGTCTCCTGCTTTGACTCCAGTGGAGCTCCACCACAGATGAGGACCTCAGCTTCCACCGAAGAAGACTGTTGTAAGTTCTTTAGTGGGAGAAGAACTGAGGAGCCAGTGAAAGGGTAGGTCCGACGCTGATGATCCGGAATTACCGGGAAGGTTTTCATGACTGAGTTAGTGTTGTAGTTGAACAAGATTGCTTGATTGTTGGCGAAGATGAATAAGTTGCCATCCACATTGAGGTGAACAAAAGGGTAGAGATTACTCGTTTGTGTTAAGAATGGTAACGAATATACACCGTTGGTCGATGTTGATTTGGGATAGAACTCGTAATTGTTCTGTAATCTGCCGCCGATGACGATGACCCGTCCATCCGGTAATATATGATTCGTGGCATACCAGCGTTTTTGAATGAGTCCATTTGGAATCTCTTGCCAATCACAAGTACTACACGGCTTGAAAAGCCTAACAACACGGCCGCCGTCGTTATCTCCACCGGTTTGTATGAGAACTCCGGTGGCGGAGACGGCACCGGAAGAACACCAGGTATCGGTTAGGACCATAAGGGGTCGTATAGAATTGGTATGGATATTATACTCTACGGAGTGAGCAGTGCAGTCATGTTTGAGGGCCTCGTCATTGTTATCATTCCGGCATTTGCCGTCGGGCAAGGAGATATTGGAAGGGCCGAAGTCGGTGCGGTCGAAGATGACGACACGATCGTTGTTGAGTAGCTGCATGTGCATGGCTGATATGCCAATACTTCGCTGGAGGAGGTCCCATTGACCTTGTGGAGCCACTGATGTAAGGGAGTTGAGAATGAGAAAGAAAGAGAAACAAAGAATGGAAGATAGAGCCATCAAGGGTAGCTGAGGGTGTTGCTCAGCTGGCCTAAGTTGAGGGTGTGATTGGGTTGGCCCTCTTTAAAATGAAAAATAAGGTTAGGGTTGGTTCTTTCTCTAATGTTACAAGGTGAGCAGTCTAGAGAATGGACCACTTTGATCCACACAGATGGGATCCTGTGAATTCCATTTTGTTAAGAACCCAACAAGCTTGTGCTCTTCTCACCACCCCAAAAGGGGTCCATGTTACATGTTGTGCTTTCATTAATTCCTGGAAGGTCAAAACTGGGATGAGTTCGGTGCTTATTTAAGAGAATTTTATTTCCTGCATTCCTGGAAGGGGAGGGGAAAAAAAAAAAGACTGAAACCTAAAATTACTCTTTAGGTCGCATGAAAAATATGTGAGAGATTGATACGCTGTAAAAAAAGGAACATGGGTCAGATTTTTATAGGAGAATCAAATTCATTCAATCTGATTCACATACATAGAATCCACAACTTCAATGTGTGTGAATCAAGATTGTACAAAGACTATTCTTATATGAGAATCTGATCCACTCTCGCAGAAAGAGGGAATTATTCAATTGGTGTTGATTCACATAGAGATGAGTCTACCAATTAAATGGAGAGAGAAGGGGGAGGGGGACATTTATACAACACCAACATTTATGCTTTTCTAACGACTGAAATCGATGACCCATAAATGAAAAAAGATGATTCCAGCAAAGGTGGAGATTTGTAAGCAACTTACACGTGTGCGGTTGACCGCCCATGGAAGGTAATTCATTAGCCATATTCAATATTCATTGGGTCCATGAATATTTTGTTTTCTAAATGCTATAAATGGCATGATATAATGGTCCATTAATTGGTATTGGTAAAATTTTGTGTTTCTCTTAACTTCATTTCCACACATATACACCCATATATGTGATATGTTCCCTATCTAACGGATATACCAAATCTTGAGCATTTATTTGTGCCACATGGATAAGTAATGTAGTAATCCCGACCATTGGATATCTAAGAACGGTGTAATGTAGCATTTTTCCCTTTTATTTTCAATCATCCATTTTTCTAATTTTTCTAATGAAGTTTCATTTTTTCCACAAATCCAATGATTTGTTTTGCCACGTGAGCTACTATTTGAATCGAAACTTGACGTGTAGGAAGAGAATATTGAGATCTACTTGATGCAGATCAAATAGATGAATAGTTGTGAACAAACAGGTTAGCTGGAGTAGGGATGTCAAGCAGTCGGGCTGGGTCGGTCTTGGTCGGGCTTAGTTGGGCTTGGCCAATTTCTAGGACTGCATTGTGAACACCCGTTTAGCTAAACGGGCTTAGCTAGCTCGACATTATACGATTGATAATCAGGCCAGTTAGTCTTGGACTCTAATCGGGGCTGCCATAAACAAGCCTTAATTGAGCCTTAATCGAGCTATAGACCCATTTAACTTTAGACTTGCTTTAAAAGGGTTCTCTTTAAAATTGTCTCTTAAATGTGATTAAAGAGAAATACCAATAAAATGAGGCAAAGATAGGCATGACCATGGTTTTAAGTATCTCCGATACCGATACGATACCCTCCGATACGTATCTTAAATTTAGCCGACCGATACGATACACACCGATACGATACATAAAATTTTTAAATCCTTTCGTATCGATATATATATCCCCTACAATACATACCGATATGCATCAATACACCACCAATACACCACCAATACACATCAATACGATACGATATGCCACGATACGACTCTATGGAAAATATAAAATTGAGATAAAATATACGTTTCGGTATGTATTGGTACGTATCGGTGAGTATTGGTATGTATCGATCAGTACGTATCGGTATATATCGGCATGTATCGGTGAGTATCAATATATATATATATATATATCGGTACGTATCGGTGAGCATCGATACGTATCGGTAAGTATCGGTATGTACCGATACAGTGCACTATGGTCATATAATGGCCAAGATGGGTAATTTTTCAGAAAAACACGATTTTTTGAAGGGTTTTTGTTCTAAAGTTGCTGTCAGCCATATTTCTCTAATTAAAGTGAAAATCAATGTTGGGAACAAGGATTTTACATTTATGGGATAACTACAAACCTTGAATTCTTAGTACGATACCCTTAATTTAGTGTTTATGCATAATACATGTTATCAATAGCTTTTTTTAACAAATTCTTTATGCAAAAGTGTTTAAAAAATTGTTTCCTATCCATTTATGTGTGTATCTTTAGAGTATCTTAGTGTATCTCCGATACGTATCTTAATTTTGACCGACTGATACGATAATCGATACCGATACTTTAATCCTTGGGCATGACAAAGAAAGATCACACAATTAAAATGGATTAAGTCAAAAATGGGCATGCCAAAAGAAGGGCCGCAACTACTTAGTAGCAAGAATTGCACAGGAAGGAAAGATTTGTCTCTATGCACGAGTGAGAATTCAAAACCTTAATGAGAGAGAGAGAGAGAGAGAGAGAGAGAGAGAGAGAGAGAGAGAGAGAG
>NC_056564.1:7798536-7862728 GCF_013358625.1 Macadamia integrifolia | reverse complement strand
TAGAACACTGGGGAGATCGCTGTTGAGCATATTATTACTGAAGAGATGGTTGTTGATCCTCTGACCAAAGCTCTTCCAGTGGGAATTTTTAAGACTCATGTTTCTAACATGGGTGTGATGGAATCTTTTGATATGCTTGTTTAGTGGGAGCTTACTTATCCATAGTGGTATTGTAATAAGCATTATTTTGTTAGATCATACATTATGAGCACAATCTATATTGAGGATGTTTACTTTCCAGTATAGTGTTCATTTATATTTTCTCTCATCGTATTGTTGTATGATTATTGTGGTTTACTTTGACATGTCACAGTTAATGGCGGTATTTAGCCAAGTTTCGTGATTTATGGCAGTATTTAGCCTAAATCCATGGAGATGGTTGTTAACCATAGGCTGTATGCCAAAGTGAGATATTAATACAAGAAAATGGCGGTTTGCCTAAGTATTGATTAATATCAAAGTTCTCTGCCTGTGAGGTTTTCAAGGTAGGCTGGTCTTTAGATCAGGAACGGACCTATAAGGAAGGATATATTTTATGTGATCACAGTTATGATATAATTCCTTATATCTATGTTTCCAGGCGATTTGAATTGATAATTTTCTGTTGTCTGTAACATTAAATAGTTATATGCCGTATATTGAGGTGTATTTTCTACTATTGTTCAACAATGGAGATTATTGATTGGATCAAAGTTTGTTTTGAGTGGTATTCAATCTTGGGATTATTTGGCCAGATGTCAATGGGAAGACATCAGTATCAGTGTAGCCCAAGTGGGAGATTGTTAGGACTCTTATGTGGGCTTAACTGATATTGATTGACCCATTGGGCCCAAGAGAATAAGGACCACTCTAATTAGGAAACTTCTAGCCCTATTCTATTGTGGGAATGGATTAGGGTTTAGGAATTCTATTATATATAGAATACTGACGGTCCCTGCGGCTATTACTTTCATAATAATATTTTGGGAGCACTGCTTTCTCACAAAGCTAGTGTAGAGACAGAGAGAAGATCCCATAGTAAGAGGCTGCAGAAGATCTCAGTAGAAGGACCCATATTGCGTGGTTCTTCATCATAATTCGTAGTACAAGCGTCAACCTTGATTTAGGGACTTTATTCACGCTCAACGGGTATGTGATTGATTTCTTTCCATTATTCATTCTTGTATTCTATACACTATAGGTAATTCAAATGATTCTAGGATTTAGAATCACTAACAGGTAATTCTGCCTTTTTATATTCTAAAATCAACACCTATCTTACGATATTAGATTTTTTGATTTAAATGTAATAAACAATTTTTTAGAGGAAAAATGTAACATAAACAAATGGGAGGCTGATGTAAATTACCCAAAATAATTAAAGAGACATACTTCTTTTTCTATTATATTCTTTACCACCTTTTTCTAGATTTTATTTTTTTTTTCATTTCTTTTGACTACCAACGCAAGTTCACAACCCAGAAAAATTAGCATAATCTAATTGCTTGTACCCGCACACTTTTTTTTTTTTGGGTAGAAACATGTATCATTCATTCCTTTTCCGTTCAACAGCCGCGCCCGTCAGAAGCGTCCTCCATTATTTTCCGATGGGAAGAAGAACTGGAGGAAGTGAAAAATCAAGCAATCAAGCTCTAGCATACCACTTCTTCTTCTTTTTCTTCGTCTACTTCTACTTCTGTTTCTCCATCTGTTCCTGATGCTTGCTTGAGAAAAGATTAATAGAGAGCATCAAGAGAGTAGCGGCGGTAGTACTGGTCCTGGTGGACCTTATTCAATGGGGGCTGGAGGTATATGGGGAAAACGAAGATGATGAACCACAGCAGCAAGACGAGGAAGTGGATGAACTTCAGGCCGTGTTGGATTACAAGGTGAAGTCTACGTGGCTCGAAAGTCGCTCTCTGAGCTCAACTCTCCACCCCCCATCCCACTGATGATCCTCTCCTAGCTCCAATCTACGATGACCATTCGTATTATAATCACAGAGCAATCCCCGGAAAGGCCATTTACGCACAGATGGAAGCATCTTCATCGTCTGCTGCCGCTGCCCCCTCTTCCTCCTGTAGCGGTAGAAGCAAGGGCTGGACTGGTCGTACTAATGGCCTCTCAGGAAACGGGATCTGACTGGCCCATATAGGTATTGAAGAAGATCGGTTTGGAAGGTCTCGTATATGGGGAGAAAGCGAATGGAATGTGTTCTTGGTTATGGTTTGGGTGTGAAAGGGAGTGAAGACGATCGGCTGGGGAGACTGAGCAGCAGCAGCTGCCGCCCCGTGAGAGAGGAGTGCCTCTGGGGCTCAGTGTCTTTGGCAACACCACACCGGCAAATTTATAATATCTCCAGGGGACTGTGGGGTCATATATTTTTATGTGGGCCTCTATTCACCATATAATCGTGATGGGCTAAGACAAGGATACCTAACTGTGTTGGTTCGTACAGATAGGTATCCAATGAGGTTTACCCCAAAAAAGGAGAATATGGTATCCAACGAGGATGTGGTAATACACTAAATGAAGAAAAAGATGTTCCATAATAGTGATCATAGCTTTTAGGCTAAAGCTCTCATAAGGCAAATGCTTTTGCACCAATAAGTGATAGTGAGATATGTCAACTCGAATCCATAACCAGCCGACTCAAACAATAATGGGACAAAAACTTCTTTCCACTAGATTATCAACCCTGTTGATCATGCATTTCCATTTTAAGTTGAAATGAGATGGACCAAACCCTGTTTTGATCTTTCCTTAATGATGCTCGACCTTGTTTTGATCTTTCCTTTAATGATGCTCCATCTTATTATTCAGTCGACCCACATGACATGGACCCACATAAAAAGGAAATATGACATCCTTCACTAATTTGGAAGGGCATTAGATTAGTACAGGACACATATCAGATCCTACGTTAAGAAAAAAGGGTGAGAGAGAAAATGCAAGTGAGGCAAGAAAACAAGGAAAGGAGTCCCCTTCCAAGTAAAGCATAAAAGGAAAACCCAGGCCAGGTTGGCCAATGAACCACCGCCCTGAGACTAGTAATTTCTCCATCATCATCATCGCCCTGTACTTTTTTTGAAACCCTAATTCAGGTTGTGCAATGCGATTGGGATTGCAAGATGGGTATCGGCTGATCACGGATACCCATCCCAAATTTTCAAATGGTTAAGAATCCTATTTGAAATTATATTTTAAACTACTGGCCTACATGTCAAATTGTAAATGAATAATTTTTCTAGTTCACTACATGGGGAATTAAGTGCGTTGGATCGGACTGAGATCAATTGATTACTAGCCTGATATAGTTAAAGTCTATTTAGGGTCTGTTTACTAATCCTGACATGTTTGAATACCGTATGTATCTCATTTAGAACTTGATTATAACCCGTTTCCAGATAAATATGTCATCAGCCATTTAAAGCCAGATTAAATCATAGCTTTTCAAAGTCTTAATACACAAGTCTGCAGCAGAGAAAATATCTCACAAATTTAGATCATAAAGAAGGTGGTGTGAGTAATTATATGGTTCTAAAAGTACTGAGGTACCAAAGATCTGATGACTAATAAACAAATGGACCCTACCCAAAATATAAATATATATATATATATATTTAATAAACAAATGGATACCATTTTTAAACAAGAAAAAATGTTCCTTTTAAAGATCAATTTTCTTCAAACAAATTCAATTAGCAGTTTGTTGAGAGATAATACTCAATGGAACACTTGGGTCTAGCTGGCCGCAAACCATTTGCAAGGTTCCATTCCGAAAATGGTAAGGATGGAGATTCTTCCCAAACTAGTGATCCCAATCACTCTTCCATGCTATCTTCTTCCTATTGATCCTCAATTTCACACTCTCACGATCAAAGGTGTATGTGTCATGCAATAACCCACATGGATCAGTGGGGAACCCATTGTTCAAATCCTCAGGTTTCCAAGAACTTGTATCATTATATTTTATTGTATGTAGGAGCTACTGATCAGTTCTACTTTTTACATACCTGAGAAGTTTAGAGGGATAAAGCTTCCCTCAAATCCAAGAGAAAAAATGATAACTGAACAAGAAAAAGAAAGGATCCCAATAAATCGAACCCCAAGAGTTTTAACACCTCAAAATTATAGAGAAACCCTAATAGGATTCCTAGAAGTCATGTGAGAATAAGGTTAATCTACTTGGATTTCCCTTGGAGTGGTGGAAAGTGAGAGAGAAATAGAAGTTAAGTGTTTCCTTGGGAGCAAGCAATCCGAAAACCCCCTGCCCTTCTCTTAGCCTAACCCTAAGGCTGAATTAGGATATCTCAACCTAGGCCCAGCCCTGTCGGATTCAGCCCAATCAAGTCCAACTTTGATTGGCCTTGATTGGCCTTGATTGAACCTGGATGAGCAAACTAGACTATGTTGACCCTAACAACAACAAAAACAACAACAACAACAACAATCATAACCTTATCCCAACTTAATGGAGTCTGCTACATGGATCCGATATGGAAAAAAGAAAGTAAAGAAGCAAAGTAGAGGTTAAAAAGAAGAAACTTGGAAGATAATAGAAGAAGGTATAGCAGTATAGAAAGATGTATCATGGAAACATCCCCTATAGGGGGTCTGCAACACGGGTCCTTGCTCTCCACGAAACTCTATCCGAAGTCATACTAGGGTTGAGCCCTACACTTTCCATATCGTTTCGGACTACTTTGTTAATAGTTATCTTTGGCCTACCCCTACCTTTTCTAGCTCTCTCCAAATGAATCTGATCACTCTTCCTTACTGGGGCCTCCATAGGTCTTCGTTGAACATGAACATACTACCTCAATCGGCTCTCACGGTGTTTATCATAGATTGGTGCAACCCCCAAATCATTTATAATATATTCATTCCTTACCCTATCTTTCATGGTCTTGCCACACAGGCCTTTCAACATTCTCATCTCTGCAACACTCAGTTTATTCAAAGTACTCTTTCTGACTGCTCAACATTCCGCTCCATACGTCATAGCTGGGCGAATAACTATCTTGCAAAATTTTTCCTTGAGTGTAATAGGCATTCTTTTGTCATATAACACTCCCGATGCATCTCGCCACTTCATCCACCCCACCTTAATCCTATGGGCAACATTATCCTCTATATCCCCCTCTTTGTCAATAATAGACCCCATGTATTTAAAACAATCCCTCTGCGGTAATTCCTGTTTCCCAAGCCTCACCACTCCCTCCCCTCCCATAAAATGACTAAACGGTCACATCATATATTTTGTCTTCGTTCTACTCAACCTAAACCTCTTGATTCCAAGCTCGATCTCCATAGCTCTAGATTAGTATTAATTCTATCCACAATTTCATTTATCAACACAATATCATTAGTAAATAGCATACACCATAGAACCGAGTCTTAGATGTGCCTCGTTAGTCATCCATAATGAGTGCAAATAAGTAAGAACTTAGAGCAGATCATTGTTGTAACCCAATTGTGATTGGAAATTCGTTATATTGTCCCTCTATCATTTTGACACTCGTCACCACTCCCTCATACATATCCTTGATTATATCTACATAGTTTATCGTACCTCTTCTCTTCTCTAGGACTTGCCAAATTAGCTCTCTAGGTATTCTGTCATAAGCTTTCTCTAGGTCAATAAAGACCATATGAAGGTCCTTTCTATGGGCTCTAAAAACTTTCATAAGTTTCCTTAAAAGGTAAAAAGCTTCTATTGTGGATCTCCATGGGATAAAATTGAATTGGTTCTCTAATACATTGATTTTCTTCCTTAGGTGGACTTCAATAACCTTTTTCCCATAGTTTCATAGTGTGGCTCATAAGTTTTAAGCCTCTATAGTTATTACAGTTTTGGACATCCCCTTTGTTCTTGTAAATCGAAACCACAATGCTTCTCCTCCACTCATCTGGCATAGATTTTGTACTCAAAATTTTGTTAAACAGCTTGGTTAACCAAGTCATTCCAAATCTTTTCAAGCACTTCCATACTTCGATTGGAATCCTATACGGTCTCATAATTCTGCCTATATTCATCCTTCACATGGTCTCTTTAACTTCAATTTCACCAACTTGCAATAAATGCCCATTAGGTGTATTAGCTTCATGGCTACCCCCCTCCACATCTAGGTTTACCCTATCAGTCACAGTATCTCCACTTAGCAGGTTACAAAAATAATCACTCCATCTCCTCATAATGTCTTCATTCTTTACCAGCACTCTACCATCCTCACTTTTGATGCATCTGACATGATCCAAATCCCTGCTCATCCTTTCTCTTATCTTAGCTATCCTATAAATCTCTTTTTCTCCCTCATTTGTATTAAGGTTTTCATGCAGATCATCATATTTCTTTGCCCTAGCTTTCCCCATAATCTTTCTAGCCTCATTTCTAGCTGTGTGATATCTTGTTCTATCTTCAAGCTCGTTAGTCCTCTGCCAAGTCTTAAAACAATGCTTCTTAGTCTTAATGGCGGCCTGGACCTTGTTGTTTTACCATCAGGTCTCTCTAGGGGTATGTCTTCTTCCCTTTGTTAAACCTAGGACCTCTTTAGCCACCTCTTTAATGCTAGTTATCATTGTAGTCCACATCTCGCTAGTATTTTCCATACAATTCTATGTGTCTCATTCAATCACTTTATTAAAAAAGGATTTTAGGGGCACTCTGTGTAGTTGCCTCCAATTTATTTTAGGGTATAAGTGCATCACCTTCTTAGGTTGCCTCATACTAAACTGCATATCCATGACTACCAATCGATGTTGTTAAACTCTCTCCTGATATAACCTTACAATCTTTATAAAGCAGTCTATCGGATCTTCTAGTCATAAAGAAATCAATTTGGCTTGCATGCACTCCACTCTTATAAGTAACTAAATACGCTTCGTTTTTCTCAAAAAAAGGTATTCGCAATGCAAAGGTCATGTGTTATTGCAAATTCCAACACTGAAGTCCCCTCTGCGTTCCTCTCCCCAACTCCATATCCTCCATGCACATCTTCGTAGCATCTATGATCCTTGCCCACATGGTCATTAAGGTCCCCACCAATAATAATTCTCTCCCCCTAATCGAGACTCTGCATCATTTCATCCATATGCTCCCATAATTGTACCTTAACCTTGCCATCAAGCCCTTCTTGGGGCGCGTAATTGCAAACTATGTTAAAAATCTCATCCCCAAGCACCAGTTTAATGGCGAGAATCCTATCTCCAAGTCTCTTAACATCCACAATGTCATTTTTAAGATCTTTATCAACTACTATTTCAACTCCCCCTCTCCCACATTCATTTCCCAAGTACCATAGCTTGAAATCGTCCAACCCCTTAGCTTTGCTATCTTTCCATCTCGTTTCTTGAATACATGCAACATTAATCATTATTTTCCTGATAGCATCAATCAACTCCATACTCTTACCCGTCAACAAACCAATGTTCCATGATGCAAATCTAAATCTACGCTTAACCACAAGATTAGAACCACAAGACATGCTATAATTGATAAAAGATAATGGTTAGTCAAGAAAAATGTAGTGAAATAATCTAAATAGGATCCATGCAAGAGTGATTGGCTATGTCTATATATACGGTGCCAACTGACCCTAGATGAACCTAATTAATTAGGGTTATGCTGACCTTGATTGACCATATATAGCATCCCCTATATTTCCATTTGAATGGAAGTGGGGGGAGAGAAAGAAGGAAACATCATTCATCCGTTCATTCTCAAACTTTGAAAACCAACGATGAGATATTAAAAAAAGTAAAGATAGATGTGAGTGGTGGGTCTCAAAATGTATTGATGGTGAATGGAGATATTTTAAAAAATATGACATTTATATGTTAATATGCTAATATAATACATAGGGTCGGGTTAGGCGGTTCAGCCCGACCCAGCCCAACGCAACAGTGGACATGTAATTCCAGCCCAGGCCTGCTCCACGGGCTGAAAGGCTAGGGCGTGCTCGGGCAAGTTGAGCTTTTCTGACACCCCATAATAGAGAGAGAGAGAGAGAGAGAGAGAGAGAGAGAGAGAGAGAGAGAGAGAGAGAGAGTATAACTTTGTGTCGGATTTTGCTGTTTTAAGTCGGAATATGCTCCCAGGATTCCCTGATTCTAGTCCATACCAGATCAACATTCTTTATTACAGGTTTAAACGGTTCTTGATTCTAATCCAAACCACATCAACAAACTCTTTATTAATCATCAATCAGACAGGTTCTCACTGATCAATTCACACCAATTCTACATATTATTCTATTATAAAAACTATTATTAAATTCGTACAAAAAAAATTTATTATATTGATCTGACTGTGTGAAACTTGTTTCTATTCTCTTGGGCAGAATTATGCAATAAGAGAGGAGAAATCCTACCAATTTGGCATAGAAAACACCCACATATATAGCCTTTGCTTTGAGGAACAGAAACCTCTTTCTCACAGTCCGGTTGAAAACAGGAGCTTTATCCCAACCGAGATTAAAGATAAACCCTAGCCTGGACCAGTGAAATCGGATCAAAATTTACCAGTGAAATCAGACCAAAATTGATCACAAGTCTGAATTGAATCGAACCAATTTCGTGTTGATTTAGTTTTGGATTGAAGTATTGTAGAATCAATTGAAAATCGAACCACATTGAAACCGATTCAAATTGCATCGAACATTAAGAACCATACGAATAAAAAATAAAGATAAATTGATTGAAAGCTTCATTAAAAAGAACCATGTGGTCACTCTTTCAATTTGCCTATATAACTAACATGTTATAATCGCTATATGAGACTACTTAATTTTCAGTGTTGACGAGATGAAGAGTGTTATCTTTTTATTCAACAAATAAATTCAAACAACTTCCATGAATGGATCATAAAGAAATAATAAGTTAGTTCAGAAAGATACATAGCATGGAAGTCCATGTATAAGATGAATTTAGAGGTGGAAGAGTATAAGTAATCACCTGCAACAGTACTGTAGTGTGGCTTTTGGGAATTGAATCATGTCTTGGATATGTGCCAATTTATCACCTATAAACTACTCAAGCTTACACCATGTGAGTGAAGCACAAAGGGCAACAAGCCCTAATGGTGTCAAGACAGGTTTAGAAGCTTGAAGACTGTTGTGGAAATGGTGAATCCGTATGATATATGCTAAATGGATACCAGAGAAGTTTAGAGGGATAAAGCTCTTCTTCAATCCGAATATTCGAAAGAATGATAATTCAACAAGAAATAGAAAGGATCCTAATAAATTGAACCCTAAGAGTTTTAGCGTAACCATAAAGGATATAAATAGGAATGGAATGGATTTAACCGTATAACAACCAATCAGTACTTAAGGCAGAAAGCGGTTTAAACGGCCTAATCCAAACTTCTTCAACAAACTAACTCTTTATTTTATCAATCATCATCAACACAGATTCTCCCTCATCAGTTCAAGTATCGGTATCTGATGGATGGGATCGTATCAGTATCAGCTGAACTGATACCTTATCGATCCTAGATCGGGTAGTGGTATTGGAACAAGGGTAAAATCAGGAAAAAAAATCTAATTTTATGAAAAATGAAGTGAAAATGACCGATTCAAATCAATACAGGCCGATTCGGAGAATTAAACTCGTGGTTCACACTTCACAATTCACACCACATTGTATGAGCTGTTATTATATGGATTGGACTAACTTCTTCTTCTTCTTTTTATTTTATTTATTTATTTATTATTATTATTATTATTATTATTATTATTATTATTATTATTATTATTATTATTATTATTATTATTATTATTATTTTTACTGAATTGAGCAATAAATATGGATTGTGGGATAGATATGCGGAATTTTATCTTGACAGTGTGTCAAACCCTAGCTGGGACAAATGAAATCAGATCAAATCGATCGAAAAAGTCATTTCTTAATTATTTAATTTTGAATTGAAAAATTATGAAACTGATTGAAAATCGATCCACATTGAAACCAACTAAAAAACCAAATTGAATGTTGACGCTTGACAAGATAAAGAGTGTGACATTTAATATCGTAATAGTGAACACCAATTCAATAAATAATTAAATTTGAAGAACTTCATGTATTCCAAAGAAATAACAAGTTCAAAAAGAAATCTAATAAAGTCCATGTGTAAGATTAATTTAGAAATGGAAAAGAATAATCACCTGCAAGACTCTAGTGCAGTTTTTGGGAATTGAATCTTGTTAGATATATCCCAATTTATCATCTCTAAACTTCTCAAGTGTACATTTTAGTATCATAATGGTCCACAATTTTTTTTTCTTGGATGTATTAGAAAAAGAAATTGTGGACCGTTATGATATTAAGTGCATACTTTTCTTTTGGTAAAACACTTGATCGGTCCACGATTACCACAACCTGCAAGTAAAAGCTTTAAGAGAGAGAGAGAGAGAGAGAGAGAGCTCTGACCCATGGCGGTGTGAAAACAGGTTTACAAGGTGGAAGAGAGGATTATATAATGGTGTTGGTTAGGTTAGTGGATATTGGGTCGGCAATCTAATGAAGTGGTTAAAAGTGCCAGCTCATCATGGGATGTTGATTCGGCTTGTAGTGGAGATGAGGTTTTGAGATGTCAATTAAGTTGGTGGAATAATCATATCGGGGAAAAATGTAGTTTCCTAAAGTCATGTGAGCAAGTACAAATTCAAAGATACAGTTTCCTTCGAGAGTGGATCAGGTTCATGTACGAGAACGACTTGGTCCGTGGATTTAGAATCAATTTTCTTTCTTTTCATTTAATAGATTCTAAATCCATGGATCAGGGACGTACAAGAATATTCTCGCATGGGAACTTGATCCGTTCACATTTCCTAAGCCCCTTTTGGGGTTGAACATGATCAATACTTCTCCATTGACTTTGATTTGAAATTCGACCCTAAAGACACACTGAATGACCCAAAGAACTGATCCGAGAGAAACTCATCTTAAGCAAAACATGCTCAAAAAATGACCATTCAATTTTATCATATGTTTTACATGAATCAAGCTTAAGGATCATCCTCGTCTGTGCATCCATGATTGAAGTGGAGATCATGGTTATAGGAATTGCGTTAGCCTCCTTGAGGTAGCCTTGAAAAGGACAAATCACAATCATATATTTTACACACAAAAAAAAAAAAAAAAAAACACTACACTCTGGTTAGCACTAATAAGCACTTGGAATGGACTTCCATACCTTTCACCAAAAAAGGAATGGACTTTCATGCCCTTAACTGAATTTACAATCTAATTTTAGACTTTGTCTTTTGTTTTAAGCTTATTTTTTTTACCAAGAAACTTTTAGACTATTTGATCAAGTTCCAATCACGAGAGATGATAATTGATCAAGCTACAATCACGAGAGATGAGGCTCCTGTCCGTTCTAATCTTCTTCTTCCCCAAGCCCGGTTGTTTCTCTCCTATGAGGCTATGACTCCTATTTTGGTATTACAGTAAGGGTATCAAACCCTAAATCGAATCGGTTAAACCAACTGAATTCAACCGCAGAAACTTGAATTGAACCAATTGAACCCTATAGATTCAGCTTTGATTTGTATATAATGAAATCAGTCGAAAATCAGACCACATCTAATCGATCGAAAATCACACCAGACCAAAATCGATATAAAACCAATAAAGAAGGCCATTTAAGGATCTATCTTGGTTGTGTAGTTGTAATTGAAAGTGGAACGATTCAAAATGTATGGGCCAATCTACATTTTTTCTTAAAACTAGTGCAAGTAGAGATTTTGTGTTGTGTAAGATCAGTTTCCTACGCTCTTTGATTCGGGTCTCATAGTGAGTATCTTTTCAACACATGCTTAAGACAGCCAAAGTATGGCCAGTGGCTGGTAATTCCCGGTCTGGATTGCTTAAGCCATCCGGTCGATTAGTCTGGATTTAAAACGAGCTAACGATATCTAAGGGCCTCCAAGTTATTGATCAAATTAATTCCAGTGTTGGGATTAAGGCTATGAACTGAAATCAATACTGTTCCCAAAACCAAATCCAATTTCTTAAATTAAAATTTAAGAAAGGAAATGATCTATTAAATGGTTTGTTTTTGGTTTTAAGAACTTAAACCGTTAGTTTTGGACCTATTAAAATCAATTAGTACCAATACGCTATTCAACCAATTTTACATACTAAACCAATTAGAAATATCGGTTAGTCTTAACATTTTGTATACACTCTCTACTCTCTAATGTTTTTGTAGTGCATGTAAATTATTGGAAAATTATCTTGTACCACTTCTAATTTTTTAACTTATATCTTTTATCACTTTAGTTTTCTAGAAATATCAACTACACCCTTGAAATATACTGCACGTCAACTTAAAATTTGAAAAGACCTTTCTAACCCCATTATACATAACACCTCTCTTTCCTTGTAACTGTTACATTTTTTTATTTTTTTTGTAGAAATGTTTTAATGGCGTTCTTTAGGTCATTGAAAACCCTTATCAAGTCCCATCACCAAGATCATATCAGGTTCACATAGGAGAACAATTTCGTACATCCCTAATCCGTAGGTTTAGAATTCACTCTCTCTCTCTCTCTCTCTCTCTCTCTCTCTCTCTCTCTCTCTCTCTCTCTCTCTCTCTCTTCATTTAATAGATTCTACATTTATGGATCAGGGATTTACAAGATTGTTCTTATATGTAAACCTAATCCGGATTCCCCATCACCGATCAAGAGAAAAAGGAAAACAAAGGAAACAGAACTGGTAGAAAAGAGTGTGAAGAGCCATTTCTTCTTAGATGCCACGATGGTCCAATTTACCGCAGGATCATAGAATTAGGACTACTATGAGAGTAAATTGCATTTGCTTACACTACGAATCCTTTCTGTTTCTTTCTCAGTTCTTACAGTGCTAATAAAAAGAGGAAGAAGAATCATAGCTAGATGAAGGTTTTACTTTTATAGTGCCCCTGTTGGCTTTGAGGGGATAGGTATTAAAGCCCAGCAAAACAATTGTCCCTCCACTCAACTGTGATTGACTGGCATCATCATTATGTGGGCTCAACACAAGTATAGAAAAACACTTCCAAAGAGTAATGGAATAACAATATATACCAAAGAGAAAATAGCAGGAAGTGTTTAAAGTGAAAAAAAACCTCACCTTACATTAACAAATATTATGAAATTCATTATTTATATATAATAGTATTGAGAATCTCAAGTTTCTTCTTATAATATAAAGGGAGTTTAGACTTCTCCAAAAACAAAAGTCGAATAACATGAATTGCAAAACAAAGCTTATTCTCATCTGATCTTCTGAAAGACCAAACTTGGATTTTGTCACCTGCTTCTATATTGTTCTTCATCAAGAACCACTTCCATTCTGTAATGAATAGTATATTGCACCGTTGTTCATATACCATTTTGTGAAGTTGAATTCCCATGATTGGATTTGGGGCCTTCTTGATTATTAAGTTCATCATCACCAGGCCGTGGATTCAGTACTTGTCTGATAACCTTTTTCTTCACTGTTTTTTGTTTCTTTTTCGGTCCCTTCTTGTCTTCCAGCAGCATCCCAGAATCAGCTCCCCTTTTAGGTGCAGAGACCTTGAAAACAATATGACGCAGTTGTACCTCATTGTTGCTCATCTTCTTCATCTGACCCGCAATCTCAAGCAACTCATTTTGTTCCTTTTGTATCCATTGTAACAGCTCTTCAGGTTTGTCAACCAACTCAGAAAAATTGATCTCCTCCTCATTTCCTGTCTCCACTTTCATGCTCACATTAATTACCTCCATCTTGAATAACTCTTGAATCTGTGGAAAAATTAATAAACCATCCACCAAACAGTTACACACCAGCACAACAGAAAATGCCAAAATAACCCCCCCCCCCCAAAAAAAAAAAAAAAAATTAAAGCATTCAGAGAAGCTAGATTAATAGAAGAAAGAACAATGAATTGATTGCAATGTTAAGTAGTCAAAAAAAATGGAGCAATATCAATTAATAACCCAATTTATAAACTAAATAATTTCCTATAATCGATAAATATAACCCCAGTGATAAACTTGACACAATGACTGTCAAGCTTTATTTAATCCAAAAACAACATAAACCATGAAAGAACCAACACTCACTTAATATTAACACCTATTTTACAGAGATAGTGATCGAGATATTAATCATTAATTGTAGATACTGAATCGATCATTGGGATCCATCCCCTGATTCTAAATGGGTTTATAGCAATAGTGTTAATATCAGTACATATTGTTATGTTGTTACAAGAACAGAGATTACCAGAGAAGAGGAGATCGAACATGATCAAAAGGAATACAGTGCAATCATTACAGATATATACAGTATAACAAACATGGAAAATACAGGAGAGATAAAGCATTAAAAACTAAATGAGAATGGTCCACCATTCAGATTAAATACCCTTAATTAATCCATTATAAAATTTTAATTTGAAGATTCTCTGAAACTTGAAAAAGCTTTTGAAACTAACCCATCAAGATTCAAGAAACCCTCAACAACTGACATAGATAATAATAATACCTAAGACTATGTTTGGTTGTAAGGGGAATTAAATGGAAGAGATGTGAAATTTTCATATTTAAAAAAGAAATATATGTAATCATTACTTATGTGACATTAACATTAACTTCAAATCATTTCATATTTGGTTATAAAATTTTATTTTATTTTGCATTCAAAATTCTTTACTATAATATGTAAAATAAAAAATTACATGTAAAATATATCATTATTAAATATGGTTAAAAAAATTAAATAGTTTATACAATCATATGGGATAATGATTATAAACAATTCTTTTTGAAATATGAAAATTTCACTTTCCATCCCCTTAAATTCTCATTGCAACCAAATGGAGTCTAAAATGTAACTTGATGAGAGACTGGAAGGAACAGTTCTTTGTTCTTTAAATAATAGCTTCGAATTTGATGAGAGACTGGATGGAAGTTCTCCTTTCGTTTCTTTCTCTTTAGCTTTATTTCTTAAGAGTGAAAGAATATATATATATAGATATATATATATATATATATAGAGAGAGAGAGAGAGAGAGAGAGGTACATTTGCCTTGATGGCCAAGTAAATCAAAACAGATTAAGAAAGTAGATGACGATAATCAGCGCGAAACCCAGGTAGAGTACAACACGATCTCGTTATATTTCCTGAATCCCTCTTATGGGACCCACAAATTTTGTGGGCCCATATATCTAAATCTTCATCAAGGCTTGATATCTCCCCTATGTTAGAATGAACTGATGAAGTTATGAGAAAGAAATGAACCTCATATCATTCCTTGTATATCCATATAAACCTTAATATGTCTTTTATTCATATATCAAATCTTAGCTTAAATATAGTTTGTCAAGTGAGAAAACAAAGAGTTGAAAAAACTAGAACAATCAAAAGGGTAGATGGTATTGGACAGATGCAAATGCTGGTGGGAGATATATATATATATATATATATATTAGTGATTAAAATCCCAACCCGAAAGAGGTTTGGTGGCAGAAGTGGGAAAGGTAGAAGACAAGAATGGGAGAGAAAGTGGTGATGACCTCTTATGAGATTTGGCCATAAGAAACAGAAATATCAGAATAAGAATCAGAACAACAGAGATATGTAATCAAATATAATAATATGAATATACAAAGGAAGGGAAACCTTAAGAAAAGAAAGAAGCTTGTGGCCTACAATGAAACAGCGAAAGCTAAGAGAGATGGCATTGGGAAACTCAAGATGACAACCTTTCTCACCCTTTATCCTTTCACTTCCACTTGAGGTCAGGGCCTAGTTAGTTAATTCGCTTTAAACGCCGTACCGTTTTTTTGACGTTTTAAACGCCGTTTGTCAAACTGTTCACAGAAATCCGGTAAAAAACGGGAACGGACATATTAAAAGTTTAAAACGCGTTTCAAACGCGTATCCGTTTTTTTACTATAAAAAAAACGGATATTAAAAAATAATTAAAATTCACTCTCGGCCGTTCGATTTCGCCCATTCCCAAATCAAAATCCCTCATTTCAATTGAAACTTCAACCCTAACTCTCACTTCCTCTCTTCTTCTCTCCCACCGACGGACGACTGACGACTAACGACTGGTCATCAGAGAGTTGTCATTGGTTTCTCGTGAAGACGGTGCTGCCGGAGTTGTCTTCGTCTCTACGATCCACGACGACACTGGGGTACTGGACTCGAGCTCGACTTCACCTAACTACGGCGGGCGACGGACGACTGAACGACTGGACTCGAGCAGCTCGACTTCACCTCACTACGGCCGACCACGGACGACGGACCAAGGACTTTGAGAAGTATACTGGGTGTGAGTAAGTCCACTGTTGTTTTTCTATCGAGATCGAAAATCATCAATTTATTTTATCATTTCCAATGTCTGTTCAGTCATATTGGTTGCAATCTGGCGTTTCCGGCTTCCATTTTCATGTTTCTTTTGAGTTCATTCTAGTTCAGTATAATAGTGATGACAGTTAAATTTATGCCCGTGATTGGTGCTTGACTTCTTAACCGCAGGGTAATCTCATCCTTGGATAGCTAGGGTTTCGTTGAGAAGGGGAGTTCTATCTGTACCCATCTTTACATCCTCCACTAAATCTGGTGATACTCTTACTCAGCTCTCATTGAGGCTGGTTTCTAGCCCTACATTTGGTTTAGAATTTGAATTGAAATATGTTAATCTTTGGATGGATATATTTTTGATGTTATTTCATGACATAATAGGTTTAGAATTTGAATTGAAATATGGATATTATCTATATTTATTTTGATTGTCATCCAGGTATTTAGAGAATTATTATGTCAATTTATGTCTATATATTGCCGTTTTTTTTATACCGTATTATTTAAATATAAACGTTTAAAACACGTACCGTCCGTTTTTTATTTTTTCCCGTTTTTTTCGTATTTGACCGTATTTTTGACCGTCCCGTTCACGTTTTGATCCGTTTAAAACATGTCCGTACCGAACAATGTTTTTTTCCCGTTCCCGTTTTAACTAACAGAGCTCCTGACCTTTGAAATCCCCCAGAAAGAGAGAGAGGACCGAGTTTCATGCCCAAGTCTGGGTGCAGGGACACTCGACCAGGCAGCTTTATTTTTCCAGAAGAAAAATTAGTACACTACAGGTTATGAATGTCACATGTATTATGCTCCTTTTCATCTTAATGTGATACCTTTCTTAGTCAACTTATTCAATCCTTCATCCTCAGCAATATCTTGACATCGCTGATTAAGAGCGTCAATCAGTTCGTCTAGTTTCTGTTGGGTTGAAGTGGTTTCGATTTATTATTGGGTCAACCTGAACCAAACCATTAGAAGTCTTTGTTTCACTGGGTTTTGGTTCAGTTCAGTTTGTTCTGGTTTCTTATCAGTTTTTGTATTCGAGCTATTATTTGATGTGTTGGTGAAGCCATAGATTAGATTAAGGAAAGGGAATAGGGAAAGGGTTTTTTTTTTTTTTGGTTCATATCATGTGTAGACAGTTTTTCATATGCGGTTTTTATTCGGTTAGTATTAGCAGTTTTTGGTTTTGAACCAAACCAGACCAGAAGTGAACCAAGCATCAGCAGTTTCTGGTTTTGCACCAAACCAGACCAGAAGTGAACCAATGAAATCAAAACCAACTTTTCCTGAGGTCATGATGAATGGGAATTTGTTTGTTGGGATCTAGGGGGAGGGGAGGGTCACACTGGGGAGAAATATTTAGTTTCACATTTCTTTTTAAAGATATTTAGCCATTAGTAGTGGAAAAAATTAGAGTAGAGTTCAACATGAAAGGGAGCCTCAGTGTATGTCACTAGACTTATTTCTGAAAATTTCTGCACCGAAATCACATAAGGTTTTTCCGACGTTGTTAGGAACTTACCAACATGTTTTACGCTCTGGCCGACGTTGGATGAGATTTTACTAGCGTCATAGTGTCGACTAATGCGTCCCTATTTCGAGAAATGTTCTTATACTCTTGCTCATGTTGATTATAACATAACCCAAGTGTGTTCTTATTGTGGGGTAAAATCGTAAAAAATGTATGCTATCTTTTGAGACTGATGTTAATGCCTGATCGATTTGGATAGGATATTAGTATCGGTTTAAGAGTAAAATCGTTAAAAAAAAAAAAAAAAAAGTCTACTTTTCGTGAGAAATAAGGGCAAAAGTGACAATTTGAATCCGAAACAAATCAAATATTGGTTTCTAAATTTCGTACGTGTGACTTACATGTTACCATTGCACCATTGGCTCTCCCACTAATTAGTGAAAGATAAATCTCTCATAATTTTTTATCATTATATTTATAACATTAGCTACTATCTTTCCCCACGTTCACATTCTTGGCATATTTAATGATTTTACTCACTTTTTTCCTATATTTTTTTAGGAAGAGGGATATGTATGCTAACAGGTCACCTAGGAATTAGGTATGCTAGCGCAATTTTAACCATAGGATTTGGTCATCTTAAATATAACCGTTAGATGAAGGTAAAAATCTAAACTTTCACTCTACAGCTGCTACATCTTCTCTCCATCTTCTTCTTCTTGGGCTTGGCAGATACGGCCGGAAAACTCTGTAACTCCTCAACACCGACAAATTTGGTGAGGTAGGATGACTCCACGGCGTTCAAAGGAGACGCCTTGGAGAGAATTAGTGATGGTTTGGATAAGTTGTTGCTCTTCTTGTTCTGGTAACAGATTAAAGAAATTTTAGTTGTGAATGGATTGTCTTCTTCAATTTCTTTATACCAGCTGACCACAAAAACATAAATGGGTTCATGAAAATGTTCAAAAAAAAAAAAGAATGAACTAGGAATGCAATCGTTTTGAGACACAAATACAAATGCAAAATTTTAACAGAAAGCTTCTTCTCCCCCAAACCCTTCTTCTGAAAATTCAGACTTACTCTGCGTGATTCGAGTGAGACTCCATGAGGCTTTGCTTCATGATAAACTATGATAGAAATTTCATTTATCAAAGAAAGAGACGATGACGGAAAAATTGTGGGAAGAACCGAAGGGAAAGCAAGAAGTGGAATAAGGTATGGATTTTAGATCCAAGAATGGGATTGTCTTCTCCGATGGAATTCTGGGCAATTTTTCCGGCGCAAGAGACCTGCATTAAAAAAAGTGAAGATGGGTGAGGAACAAAGCAAACAAAGGCAAAAAAAAATCAGGAAGCAAACAAAAGTACTGAGTAATGATCCTTTTTTTCTTTTTCTTTGTTCTTACATTCAAGGATGAGAGGAAGAAGATGATAAAAAGAACAGAGGAAGACCCATAAGTGTTTGTGATCTCTGCATTTTCTTTTCTCAATCTCTTGCTTTCTGTGGGTTTGATTCAAAGAGAGATACAATTACAAATTTAAAATAAGAAACAAGAAATATAATCAAGGCAATTATGGTTACCATTAACAAAAACTAAGAGTTGCAGACCTGAACTTATGTGTTTCTAATCTATAATTCCGTGGTTGGACTTGGAAAGATTACAGAATAAGTAATCTCTTCCTTCTAGATTCTCAAACGGGTGTGAAATCCCTCTCAATTGCACAACAGGCGGGGGCATATAGGACGAGAGAGGTGGCGATGGAGATTGACGAATTTGTGGAACGGAAGGGGAGCCGGAGAAAGGTAGAAAAATGGGTTGTAGAGTGGCGGTATTGGGAAGGTTATGGAAGGTAATATTTATGAACGGATGAGATCTTTTCTATTTCATCTAACGGTCTGTAGATGCTAGCATACCTAATTCCTAGGTGACCTGTTAGCATGCTTGTCATTTTCTCATTTTTTTAACTAAAAATTTCTTTTTGACGAGAAAGTTTTCAATCTAAAATACTATTGCCAGTATAACATTGAGGCTATGTTTGGTAGTGAAAAAAAGAAAAAAGAATCTAGAAAAAAAAAGGAAAATAAGAGAGAAGGAAAGAAATGAAATGGTGAGAAAAAAAAAGTATGTATATTTGATTACTATTCGGATAAAAAAAAAAGAAAATAAAACTTTTTATACTTTCTCATGTTTTCTTGTGTTTTTTGTAAGATTATTTTGTTTTTGAAGCAAAAGAAAACTTCATAATCTCCAATGTAAAAGTTGAAATTCAAAAATTGAATCTTCTCTTAATTTAGGACATACCACAAAGAGAACTTCCTAAACCAAGAAAAAAGTATAATTTTTGTACTTTTTTACCCTTTCAACGAAGCTCTCCCTGTAGCAGAAAAGGCTAAGAAATGAACAAATAATGCTCCAAAGGTTCAAGATAAAGTAGTTCTTGTTAAGCTGAAAACTAATCTAATCCACTTCCCTTTTGGGAGGATCTCAAGATTCAAGCCCATCCCTGATGATTTTTCAGGTGGGTTCAGGGTTCATATTTTATAGAACCCTCATTTCTCAAATCTCAGACCCACCGGTTTCAGATTTTAATTCTGACGAGAGAATGTCAAATGTGTCGTTGTTCCAGAGATGTTAGCAAGGATTGCAGTGGTGGTGGTGGTGGTGGTGGGTTTTCTGGGATGGGCTTATCAGGCTATACAGCCTTCCCCTCCAAGGATTTGTGGATCCCCAGATGGTCTTCCTGTTACTTCCCCTAGAATCAGACTTAGTGATGGAAGGCATCTGGCCTACAGAGAGAGTGGAGTCCCCAAGCATGAGGCCAAGTATAGAGTCATACTAGTTCATGGCTTTGACAACTCCAAAGAGTTCAGTTTACCTGCATCCCAGGTAATACCTACTTTCCCATCATTCCAATTGATGTTATTCCCTGGGTTTGAATATATATAATATTTTATGGGTGAGGGATTTACACGCCGCTCGCATGTAATAGCATTTCTCATGTCAAGCTAATGGGAGCAAAAACCCCTAGAATTGGCCTTCATCTCTGAAATTTCAACTATTCTAGGGTTTTTCTTTTCTTTTCTTTTCTTCTCTTCTCTTTGCTACCAAACACAGCCTTAAGAGCAATTTTATGTCAAGTACCTAAATGAGGATGTTGAAGAACAAGGATTGATTCTACCTCACTGACTGAGCAATTTTATATTGAATAAAAAAAATGAGGAACTCCATTAAGAAGACACTCGAATCTTTGCTTTACATAGGGAAAGGAGTCATTGTATTAGATTTTCCCTTTACTTTCTTCGCTCATTCAATTTAAAAATATGACAAACATAGTATGAGCTTGTTGTGCTCCTTTAGGTTGAACTAGTTTTATGTTTTGATCCTTTTTGGTTCCCTTTGTTTTTCAGGGCATAATGCCTCTTGGCATTATGGTATATTACCATGATACTGTTGGCAGATGCGCCCTTAGAAAAATGTGAAAGAAGGTGTTATATTAAAAATTGTTGTTTGATCTATAACAGTGTTGTATTAGTGACCTATTGAAATTTGAAAGTGACTTGACTTGTATGTTCTTGAGAGTTGGAAGAATGCACATGTATCACATTTGTCATGCTCCTCTCTCTCTCTAAGATAAATTTTGGTATCATATCATATCGGTATATGCAATCCATGGAGCCTAATACCGATATGACAATACAGTATTGGTATCAGCAGCATGGTTTTGGTGCTCCGTACAGGATTGGATTGGGTATCAGCCATCCCATAAATCAATGATTTATCAGTATCGGATGGAAATATCTCTGATTTTCCTATAAAAGTAAGTTTTTTAACAATTTTACTCAGTCCATCGATACGTATGTATCGGTGGAATCGAAAACACGTAAAATCGGTATGGATCGCCCTATTCTGATACCAGAACCATGATCAGTAGTGATCGATAGGCTTTAGAATCGACTACCAGAATTTTTTTTTTTTTTTTTATAAGTCGCTTCCCAAATTGAATATTGATGTGGGAAGAAATCAATCAAGATTCAAGAGAGCAGTGAAACAATCCTCGTGATGAAATTGCTGAATACGATTTCTTGTTTCCAGCTTTTATTCACACCATGAATTGCATAAGCTGACGCAGACAAGCCCCAGTAGTGAGTCTAGTGAATGCTGCTGCTTCTTGTTTCATCTGTGATTTGTCTTTCTAAAAGAGTGAAAGACACAAACATGGAGCCCCAGAGACTCAAGAGACGTGCTTAGGGCAAAGAAATGATCTGTTTTGAGAAAGACTTCAATACTTGAAAGGGAATTCTAGCCACCCAATTATAATCAGAAACAGTATATATACCATAGCAGTACCAATAAACCCCTCACATCCCAGGCTTAATTGGATGATTCTACACCATATCTCACCGTGGAGGCAATTCAGTGAAAACCCATCTCTCAATAGGCTAAGAAATGGATGTGTAATGCTCCAGAAGTTCAAGGTAAAGTAGTTCTTGTTAAGCTATTGGAAACCCTTTTATTAAAAACCTGAAAACCAATCTAACCCACTTCCGCTTTCCTCTGCAAGGCCACTTCTCAAAGGATTGGTAGTGGTAGATTACTCTTGGAGGATCTGAAGATTCAAGCCCAGTAAGGTGATTCTTCAGGTGGGTTCAGGGTTCATATTTTTATAGAACCCTCAAAACTCAAATCTTAGATCTACTAGTATAGATTATAGTTCTGGCATATGGATAATGTCAAGTGTGTTGCTGTTCTAGCTTTTCAGGGATGTATGCAGGAATAGCAGCGGTGTTGGTGGTGGGTTTTCTGGGTTGGGTTTATCAATCCACAAAGCCTGCCCCTCCAAGGATTTGCGGAACCCCAGATGGTCCTCCTGTTACTTCACCTAGAATCAAACTCAGTGATGGAAGGCATCTGGCCTACAGAGAAAGTGGAGTCCCCAAGGATGAGGCTAAGTACAGAATCATTGTCATTCATGGCTTCGACAACTCCAAAGAGTTCAGTTTACCTGCATCCCAGGTAATACCTACCCATCACTCAAATTGAGATTATTTTGTTGGATTTGCATTTAATATAATATTAGATACAATGGGCAAGTGCTAGCCATGGAAACTCTTTAGACCAATTTTATGTAAAGTACCTAAATGAGGATCTAGAAGAACTAGGATTGATGCAACCTCACTGATTGGTCAATTTCGTCCTGCAGAGATGGTATTTTAGGTCAAAATTAAGTTGGGAGGGGTGGGGGTTGGGGATGACTACCAGATCTGTAATCTGTTTATTGTCTTGCACTCCAATTATATTGTCAAGATATGCAAAGGTTGACCAACACGATATGCATAGAGAGAAGTATTAAATAGAAATCCAAGTACCCTGTTAAACATGTTAGTCTATTCATATTTGAAAAAAAGTATATATGATTTGTGGTGGATCTTACTATGAATACTGTTGGCAGGAACTTATAGAGGAACTAAGGATATATTTTCTATCATTTGATAGAGCTGGGTATGGGGACAGTGATCCAAACCCAAAGCGGTCGGTGAAGAGTGAAGCATTTGACATTCAAGAACTTGCTGATCAGTTGGACATTGGATCAAAGTTTTATGTGATTGGGGCTTCTATGGGAGGCTATTCTGTTTGGGGTTGCCTTAAATACATTCCACACAGGCATGATACTTGGGAATTCAGGATTTGATTTCTCCTATATCTTTATCCTGTAATAACACTTAATATTTTCTAAACCACACTTGCAGGCTAGCAGGTGTATCCTTAGTGTCACCTGTGGTCAACTACTGGTGGCCTTCTTTGCCTGCTAATCTATCAAGAAATGCCTTGAGGGAGAAATCAAAACCAGACCAATGGCTGTTTAGGATCGCACACTATGCCCCCGGACTACAATACTGGTTGACAACTCAGAAATGGCTGCCTTCATTCCCTTTGTTTGAGGGTCATCCTGTGATATTTAGCAGTAAAGATAAAGAGATCTTGACGAAGACACCAGACACCATAAGGCCCGGGCAGGTAGTTACTCTTCCTGGATCACATGTTTCATTTAAGTTTACTTCACATTTGTATCTTCTGCATTAAGTAGAGATTGGGGTGATTATATGATTGATATCAAATATGTTCATAGATGGTGTGATCGATTAGTCACTAAGCAATTAATGTTCTGTGATGTTTGAGAGTATCAGGTAAACTTAAAAGGGGTATTTGTGAAGCAAATTATGTTTTTAAATTTTCAGGATAAGGTACGACAACAGGGGGTTTTTGAATCTCTGCATCGAGACATGATGATTGGTTTTGGCACTTGGGACTTTGATCCCATGGATCTAAGTAACCCATTCCCTCAAGGTGAAGGCTCTGTTTACATCTGGCAGGGTCATGAAGATAGGATAGTTCCATGTCTACTTCAGCGCTATGTTGCTCATAAGCTCCCTTGGATCAGGTATCATGAGGTTCATGATGGTGGGCATTTGTTCATTTATGACAGAAGCTTATGTGAGGCCATATTGAGGGAACTTTTTCTTGGAGAAGAGCCTTCTTCTATCTTACTAGATTAGTTAAATTGAATTGTTTTGTAGGTTCTAAAAAAAGCATAAGTGTCTCATGACATAATTTCTATATATATATATTGCATTGGTGACAACCAGTGACAACTTTGAGATGATAGGGATGTATACCTATTGTATTCTTATGATGAAATATAGTTTGATATTATGGAATGCCTTTATAATTTCGCAACACGCATGGACTATTTCAAGGATAATTTCTGTTCTGAGAAGAGATGTGGCAACAGCAAAGCATTAAGCAGCAGACTGAACTGAGTCTCTGTAATCTGCACCTGGGCTCATTCACTGATAATATGAGCTCCAGCCATCAACCATTTAGCTGCAAAACTATCAAGAGAGGCTTAATGGAAATGGTTGTGGAGGAACAGTTGATCTTTGGGCTTCACTATTTTATGTATTAAGGACTCAAATGGTTTCGTTGACTAGTGTTGCCCACAGGGTATGTAGCTGAAAGTTGAGCCTTGGGGTTGATATAAAAATGCCAAGGGAGGGATTAGTATATCAAACAAAAAAAGGCCAAATTTTATGTAGTCAATGACTCTTATGTCCAGCTGCTGCTCTCACACATGTTGGGTATTTTCACTCCCAGCTGTATTTGGGTGTAGAGGGCACCAGCGGGCAGTGTTCCTTTGCTCATCTTTTTAAATAGATCACATCAGCCCGGGCCACCCAATGCCCATCAGCACAATTTCCCATCTGTCTCACCCTTTCACTTTGCCCCTTGAGTTCTGGAACCCTACTAGGAATCCAATAAAACTACAAACATATCCTTAGAACCAGGATAGCTGTGTACCTGGGAGGGCAGGGACATGAGGTTTGGCAGGGTATTTGACTGATGAGAGCCTTCTCTTTCCCCTTTAGATTGAAGTTCTTAGATTTGCTTCTCTTTAACCCCTTCTTTTTTCCTCCCCGCTCAAACAGCATCTCACTCAGCTAGTTCCCTTTTAACCCCAAGGGGGTAGCCAAGTTGATAGGGGACCTTCGCCTCAAAAGTGTGTGGTTTTAAGTTCGACTCCTCTTACCTTTTTGAGGTCATTCACACGGGGTGTTTAGTGCTCTTTTGCTTACAATGAAAGTTGAATGGTTCTCATTCAACCTCGGTATAAGTCGATTTATGCTGTTTTAGGATCAGTCTGAGCCCACGGGGCTAGTCAAACTGAAGACCTGAACACCCATCATTAATAAAAGAAAAAAAAAGACTGATGAGAGCCTTCTCTTTGTCCGTTAAATTGAAGTTCTTAGATTTCTTCCTCTTTTACCCCTTTTTTTCCTCCCCGCTCAAACACAGCATCTCACCAATTTAGCATTTAGCATGGTTTGCTGATATTTGATAACTTACTAGTTTCAGACACAAGGATGTCAATGAGGATAGCAGTGATGGGGGTGGTGGTTCTTCTGGGATGGGCATGTCATGCGGTTCAGGTTGCCCCCTTTGTTTTACGTGTACAAGAATGAGGGGAGGAGCGCTTTTTTTTTCTGGTAAAACAAGGAGGAGAGGATTTACAACGGGAAAAGATCGTCTCCAACGCTAACGAGCTTCCATCGATCTGTCCAAGGGTTGGGATTGTTTGGGCGCACATCCCTAGTGTTGGGATGCGTGACCAAACCATCCCAACCCTTGGATCCGAATCGTTGGATGCTCATTGGAGCTTCAGTCGTTGGAAAAGATCCAAGTCCATTTATAACTGATTGTGTTGTGATAGGGAGTTGCTGTAGGTTAATAGGGATATGGGTTAGTTGTTTATTCGGACAAATTGTGGCTAGTAAGTTAATAGGGGTTTTATAACGGACAAAATTGACTCCTACAACCCCTGCCAGCAGCTGAGAAATAGAATTTTGAAAGTTAATTTTGAAGTTACAAAAACCTAGGAAGATATTTATGAGCCCAAGAAAGGAAGTGAATGATTCCATTTCTTCGGTTACAACTAAGTAACTATAACCCAAGTAGCAATCAAATTTTTTCCTTTTATAACTGTTGTTATCCTTTTAAATATGGATAATCTTAAAAGAATATAAAACAATGAAAATTTTTTAATTCTCTCTCTTGATACTATCTTGAGGGGAGGGCGACTCCTCAATTAAGCCAAGACGTCATAGTTTTATCTATAAGGCCAAATTATTCCATATTTTACCTTTTGCTTTTCTCTTTTTTATTTATGTCCTACATTCTTCCCTGTTTTCTCCCCTACCCTATTGTCTCTCATTCTTATCTTATCTCCTCCTTCGTGCACTTTATCACTTCGTGATCTCACCTATACTGAAACTCATTTACATGATATCATTCTGCGCGCTGCTGTTGAATATCCAGTAACTAGCCAATTAGTAGGGGCCTGAGTCCAAGTTTTATGTAGTTCGAGCCTCCAATGAAGGTCACCCTGCTTGGAGCTACCTAAAATGCATCCCACATAGGAATTAATTTTATAATTCAGACATAGAAAGCGAACTGCACAGAATATGTTGGGTAATTATCTGATCATGAACCAATTCAATCTCTGAGATAGAATCTATTATCAAATATTTAGTAAAATTCTCACAGATGAATCCCCATGTCTGACTGGAATTAAGTTCTCCAACTAAAGTTGTGGAGTTGAATTCCAATTGATACGTGGGACTCAGTTAATTCAATGAGAATTTAAGTTGCCGGCTGACCAATAATCAACAGATTAAATGCAGAATTAAACAATTGCAAGCTATTTGGGCTCCCGCAACCCAAACCGAGCAAACTACTAGAAAAGCGTGGGCGGGGAAGGATATATAAAAATCAAATTTAAAGGGTACAATAGAAGTTCAAGGCAAACAATTCATAAAAAGTTCCTAAATAGCTAAAACATAAAAAAACACCTTTATTTTTTTTTGGGCCCCCCCCCCAAAACCCAGATGTAATGAGCGCCCGACTATATTATCTTTAAACTAATGGAGTCATTTGTCAAATCCAGAAACAGAATAGCTAAAAATTTATGAAAATAGACATTTCAAAAATAATGATGAAAAAGAAAAGGAAATCCCTGATCCTACTTTGGCAACCCAGTTTTGGGGTGGAGAAGGGCTTGGCTTTCATCAGCAAGCACAATAGGACCTCTTCCTGGTCTGGTGCAGATGAAATAACTTATGTCTCCTGCGTTTCTCTGGGAATGGACATTATCCATAAGTTCTGGAGGCGATGGCAAAGCTTCTACATCTTTCATTGCTTCTACACCCGCATCTTTTAGTATTGATACATCTCCAAGAACATAACTGAAAATTTGTTAACAAACCAATCAGCTTTAGGAGTGAAATATGACAGTAAGAGGTATTTTGCAAAAGCCACCACTTTTTTTTTTAGGAATAAAAATCTAAGCATGCCATACCTATCCATATTAGTATCTGGAAGTGGAGGAAAGTAGAACAGTAGCCTTTGAAGCAGAAGAGAAGCAACTTTTCTGTTACGAGCAATTAAAACTGCATTGGGCCCCGCATCAAAAGTGTAGGCAACCTGTCAAATATCCCTAAATCAATCCCGCTTCCAATT
Organism: Macadamia integrifolia; assembly: GCF_013358625.1. Classification (NCBI taxonomy): domain Eukaryota; kingdom Viridiplantae; phylum Streptophyta; class Magnoliopsida; order Proteales; family Proteaceae; genus Macadamia; species Macadamia integrifolia. The sequence goes on along the minus strand of NC_056564.1, from coordinate 7,834,853 downwards.
TACCAAAATAACCATCCAAATTAACCCGTCAAGCAAAATCACTAGATGGCATCTCAGTACATATAGACCCCGCCCCCCCTTATATTTTATGTTTTACTTACATTAGTCAGATTCCCCGTTGGCAATTTGCAACTTACCTTTGTACCCAAAAAAAAAAAATTGCAACTTTCCTGGCTTTTCAGGGATAGGTTCAGACTGAATTGAAATATCATATTCAAGAATCAGAAAGAATGCCAATACTGGATTACATTAATCAGATCGGAACTGTGATATATCCCATTCCGATCACTCTATACTTAGGTTTGTATCACTGGTGCACCTAAGTTTAGAATGTCCAATTGCCACCAAAGAAAGTCCTAACCAATATCCTTGCCTAACAAGCATTTTGGCATGGCCACTTGGGTTTGTATCACTGGTGCACCTAAGTTTAGAATGTCCAATTGTCACCAAAGAAAGTCCAAACCAATATCCTTTCCTAACAAGCATTTTGGAATGGACTCTTCTTAGAAGGGTCTGCCAATAATTAAGCATACTTGCAACAATCTTCTTGTGAAAAGAAGCTGAAGCTAAGTAATTGTATTGATATTTTAAGTTTGTGAAGCAATTTTCAGGTAAGCATTCCTCGATTCCAATCCAGCAATATAAGTGATTTTTTTTGGGTGGTAAAAAAATATAAACATGTCAATAGATGTAATACGTAGGACTCTGATTCAAGCAATGAGGATGATGAAATAGAATGGCAGCTTGGTAGAAAAGCAAGGCCAACAACTGGACTGAACTGTTTGGAAACCAATAGTTTGAGCTTTTGGGTTGGATCTTGCATGAACTTTTAAAACAGGGAGTCAAACTAAAAATGAAGATAATTGCATTGACATAATCCCTTAATAAGCAGACAGATATGCAAACACTTAAATGTGATATTAGATATTTAAATCATTAAATTCTAAACAATTGAATGATTATTTAAGGCAAGGAATATAATTATTGTCTGCTCAAAGAGCAAATCAAATCCAATGTAGCAAGGGGAAATTCTTAATTACATTATCTACTCAGAAGGAGCTTTCAATAAATAAAAAAAATTGATTACTTCTGACTAGTACTCTAGAAATCATACCTGAGGTGTTCCTTCAAACCGATTCCATTTCTCCATGTAGTTGATTATCCTGAAGAAAAGTCTCTATCAATACTTAACTTCTAAGGAAATCTAAATAAAACCTAGAGATAAAAGTGTCTATAAACAAGCAAATGGAATAGTAGTGTTAAAATAAAGACCAGAAAGACCAAAGAACAGGACTTGCCTGTGTGAAGTATCATTCATGTAGAATATGGGAGGACAAGTATCCAAGCAAACCGCATGGAACTGGTTACTATCAGCACAAGTTAACCTTGCAAAAGATGGGAAGTCATGTGTTCTAATGGCTTCTTCCATCTGCAATATCCGTTTTGGTACTACTTCCTATCAAGCCATAATATATAAATACCAAAAGTTAGAACAAATTCCCTCCAACCTCAAAAGTTAAAAAAGATTAAAAAGAGAACTTCTTTAGAAGGAAGTGGCAGTGCAAATTTCAAGGTATAATCACCTAGAACAATTTTGGCATCAGAAGTAAAGAGAATTTTATAAGATGAAAAAAAAAATTAGATTGTTGAGCATAAAAGAAACTCTATATAATAAAATGAGGTTAGATGAGTGGCAAGCGAAGATAGGATCAGAAAAAAAGTGCATGGGCATACTAAGCTAGCACCAAGATGTTATAAGATTAGGGAAGGGTGGTGGTTGGGTTAGCTATGTGCTCGGAAGAAAGGAAAGCTGGAGGTGTTAAGAAGATATGGGAGAACCCAAAAAGTAATTGAGTTCAGGTGGTCAGAAAAAAAAATAACAAAAACAAAAAATAACAAAAAAAAATAACAAAAAATAACAAAAACAAAAACAAAAACAAAAACAAAACAAAACAAAAACAAAAAAAACAAAACAGAACTGCTTACTGCTTATGAATGAACATGAGTCATCTCAGTAGAGTGAATGGTGGAACAGGACTCCTAAAACAGGACACCAAGTAGTTCAGGTAACACTTATTAAGTTGAGTTCAATCACCTAGAATGATTCTTAAAGAATCCACTACTACAAACAGCCAAGAAACCTTGGACTATTAAAGTCTCAAATGACTGATCAAATACAGTGTATGAATAAATACCTTTGACCTGTGATTTAAGAGAGCACTTGTTTCAACGCTCTCACGCATTCCTGTAGTGCTACTCGTCTCCTTTTGCCTTGAACTTACCTGAAATTAACAAAAATAATGGTTTATACAGCCCTGTGAGAAATAAACCTCTCCTATCTATCATAGTTATTCTATTCCAATTGTCATATTGACAAATCCCATGACAGCTGATGCAAACCTTGTCACAGTTGAGTGGCAATATAATCCAAAGATTAAGATGTGGCAGAAGATTAGAAAACAGTAAAAACATATTAACATTACAAAGCATGGTAAAAAAATATACAAGCTTAAAACCTGATAATCAGCAAATCAGTGGAAACCACTTATCAGAATCACAAGTGCCACACATACTAGTCACAAGTTGCATATCACAATTATGTCATCCATAAATTTGAATGAAACTTTCATTTACAGAACGGAGTGAAGAAATTTCCTAAACACACCACAAATAGCGTACCTAGTGAGAAATTACCATACTGTTCAAAAATAACATTCGTAAACTATTTGTCTATTTTAACTGATAAGATGGGTACATGAAAAAATACAACATACCACTGCAATAATAATAACAAGATCATCCCAATGAGTTTCACTTGCAAGTTGAATAGCAAGGCTGTCATTTCCATTCGCATCCTTGACAAATGAAAATATACAAATTAGCATTGGATTCCATTAAAGAAAAGATGCCAAAGTATACTAGACATGCTTTCTTCTAGAAGGCACCAAAAAATTAACCAAGAAATCAACCTTACATTTCCCATGACCCACTTGACAAATCCACCATAAAGGCTACGACAAGCACTACCTGATCCCTGCCTGTACATGTACGAAGAAAGTTTGAGAAATACAAGTAATTTTCACTTGCTTAGCCAGATAAAATGGGGGATAACAAGAGCTGCTTGACACAACAGAAAATTAGGGCAAAAGAAAGTGTTGTATCAATTCATGTAATGCATACATGCACATGCACAGAAGAAGCTATGGAATCAATTTTATTATACAGGGGGAAAAAAATAGAAGATATAAGCAGCCATGCAACAAATATAAGACGGAATAACAAACAATTTAACTAGAAAAGGACAAGTGACAGGCACGTAAACAATGACAAAAATAAATGAAATGAAAGGAGGGAAAAAAAAAAGATGATAAAAGAGAGCAGAAAAGTCAACTCATAGAAACTGACCTTGCGATTGCAGAAAGTTTTCCCTGATCTTCCTTCACATTCATTAGTTTTGCAAGAGCAAATACTGCAAACAACAATGCATTAGCTAGTTACACTGATGAAGAGTAGTTTCGATTTCATATTCCAAAATAATCACTAAAGTCAAGCTGCAGGATAGCAAGACAAAATTAATCAACCAACGTTTCAAAAATCAGAAACAGTCGAATCGGTCGATTTGGATGGAATCGGCCATGACCGACCCGGCCGATTCTGATCTGGTTCCGTCCAATTTGGATCGGGATCAACACTGACCAATTTGATTCCCCATTCCAATTTTCATAACATTGTAATCAACAGAAGAATCAATCTAAGCGCGAAGTTAGGAGAAGGTCAAGCAGCACACAGAATGTGTTCCACAATCATGATAATGATCAAGAGGTGGCTACTTGGTAAGGGGAAAAATCTTAAAACATAAAAAACAGTTGGCCCACTAAACCTGCCCCCCATGGCCCTCCCCCTCCAAGGATAAAAAATACGGAATCAGAATCCAAATTGGGCCCTGTCAATTCTAATCCTGAACGGATTGGAATCAGCCTGAATTGGCCCAATTCTACTGATATGATCCTATCCAACTGTGGGGCGCCTCTCCACTTCATCTACCCCCTTTTATCATCAGATAATTGAAATATATTCATTCAATGACCCAAAATAATTTCATAACTCCTAAGTCCTTTTTTTTATTCTCTGTCCACAAACACAGCATGGAAGCAAAAGAATAATGATTAAGAAAATAATATTAAATCATTACCAACTTAAAATCGTATAAAAAAAGTAGTAAAAAAAGACCAACATGAATACAAGATGAAACACCACAGCAGGATACTACCTCTAGTCAAAATAAGTGTAATGAGCCAAGTAGTTATTGGTCAATGCCTAGTCGGTTCCGTTAATGGCCTTGTCTAAACTGCCGGCCTAGTACCCAAGTCAATCACTATGTAGAGGATACCAAGAAGGCCAAACCATTTCTAACTGTTTCGGCTTTAACCAGGAAACAAATAAATAGAATTATGGAGACTGTGCTGCATGTTGACAAGATAAAGTGACTTTCAAAGGAGGGGATTTCAAGTCACTTGCATGAAAGCTCTGAAATTGCAGATTATGCGAACCAAGATTTATTGGACTACCATCTCTAGAAAATATCCAGACTGAACATCACCTACCACCATGGATTAACTCTTCAACCAAACCAAGTCCTTGACACATCCAGACTAGAAAGAAACAAACCGGATGGTGTAAAAATTCCATCTACATCTACCTAAAAGGTTTCATCATTGTCATCAAAGTTACGTATATCAGTACTAAATTTACACCAATAGCAAAAAATTAAATTGAAAAGAAGAATACCATTAGATCAATAGTAGCACAAAGCATGCATAAACCTACCAAGGCAAGCAAAACCGGCAGCAGAAGAAGCCAAGCCTGCAGCAGTGGGGAAGTTGTTGTAGGAAGCAATGTGTACATGCAATTTCGTCCAATCTTGTTTCTGAATGCGGATCCCCTTCTCATCATCCTCAACAGAGCTCGCACGATCCCGGATTTCCCTAAGACAGTTCTGATACCTACCTCCAGAAAGGGAAATCTCCTGCACTAACCGCAAAGAACGAAAATACCAAAAAATGAGATCACCTCTCCGCCAACAATTCCCAGATCGATAGACAAGCAAGAACGGATAAGGCATCCATGAAATGTACCTTCCCATTAAGCCACATCTGATCTCTGTCGAAGCTGGGGCTAACAGCCACAGTAGTCGTCGTGCAGAGGTGTTCGGGATCAAGTGTAACACTGATGCTGTCGTTTATAGGGAGAATTAGGGTTTCATCCCTCTTTCCCCAGTACTTGATGACTGCAATGTTCGTCGGAGACTGGGCAGTCACCATTAACACCCATTTCTGTGGTTCATCCGCCATTTCGAACTAAGAAAAAATCGAATCAGATCAAAAACCCAACACAAAAAGAAAGTTATCTGATTTACTTCGAAACGAAGCTTCGATCGCAAATTTACTGAGGAGAAAGCTAATTAAGCTAAGAAAAGCAATTTTGGTTTGGAAACTCAATTATAGAAAATTTGAAGGAAGAAGCTGGATTCCGATGTGAGAGGATTAAAGTGGAAAAAAATTGTCTGCAATTCCGATCTCATACAATTCCGTGAAATATCATCTTCAGGGGTGACACGTGTATTGATACCAATGCAATGGTTCAGATCTGATTTAAATGTCTCTTTACTGATTTAATATTTTATTAGTTGTACCAGATCTGGATCATTGTATTGGTATCAATACACGTGTCACCGCCTGAAGGTGATATTGCACGAAATTGTACGAGATCGAAATTGCAAACGATTTCAACCCCATTAAAGTATGAAAGGAAATTGAGGACTATATTGATTCGTACTAATAGCCAGGAGGTGTATGAGAGTACTGAAGTATAAAAGGAAATTGAGGACTGTATTGATTCGTATTAGTAGCCAGTAGGTGTATGATGAGAGCAAGAGTCTTGGGTTTTAAAAAGAAGAATCGGTGATGGAATCGGCTCCAAGAACCCTAGAAAGACCATTTGATCTGAAAGTCCACCGATCCCAGACCCATACAGAGTTGAAACTTTGAAGAAAGGTAGTTATTCCTATTCCTGAAATTGATAATGGCCACATAAATTCAATGGGCTTGGCCATTGGCTGGAACCATGTAGCTGTAAGCATGAGTGTACTACTGTACTATATATTTGTTTGAATATAAATAAAAAATGGGAGAGGGATACGTATACCGTCGATATCAAGTATGCTAACGGATAGCACCAATAGGAACACATAATGGAGTATCATTCAGGAAAGATATGAGAGTCATTTCAGAAAAAGAGAAAAGAGAGATAGACATAATGCGTGCTAGCATACTTGATATCGGCGGCATACCCAATCTTTTCCCATAAAAAATTATAGGAAATTTTTTTTTTTTTTTTTTGATAATCAAAGTGTCCAGGCCACGATCCCTATTTAAATCATAGATGTGCCAATAGAGGATCGACCCTTAGATCATGCACCTATTCACATAATCCTCAATTCATTGTGACCATCTGAGCAACCCACTGATGGGTTAAAAGAAAAGAACCTATGAGTTATGGTCATATTCATTTGGAAATAATTTTTTTTTTTTAGTAATGAAATAAATTAAATATTCAATTTTTTCTATCTTTTGTAATCGATCGGAAAAAAAGACAAATAAAAAATATTTAATTCTTCTCATATGATTTATTAATTTTCAAAATATTGAAGTTTTTTAAGATATTTTTTTATTTTTCTTCTCTTTGCTTTTCTTGCATAACAAAAATAGTTATATGTAAAATGTAATGACCCTCTACATCCCTCAAATGGTAGAGCCAGGCTATCACTGATTATTGCCACCCTTACTTGTGATTAAAACGTTTTATTTTAATATAAAATAATGATGTGCATGATCTACAATGATGCAACGGATACACATGCACCCTTTGGGAGGGATCAAAATCATAAGCAATAGATGAGTAAGTCGCACGGAGTATTGGACCCCCCCCCTAAGACACAAGTAGGGACAGAGTTTTTCTATTCCAATGGTGAATTCATTGTGGAGCTTGAGATGCACGTGGGAGGTATTGGGAGGGTATTTTAGGAACATACCAAAATCCTATAAGAATCTATTCATGTGGAAACCACTCTTAACATTATGAAAGTCTTCATCCCACGAGTTCGAATTGGAAGATAGAGAGACTCCATATATGTATAAAGGGACAGTAACCTAGTTAGTAGTCCAAGTGGAACTAAACTCTCAACACAAATAAAAATATGCCAAAACAGAAGTAAGGCTTCTCCATCTAATCAATAAGACATCCAAAATCTCCCATAAAGGAATCAAATTAGGCATAATATGAACCATAAGTTGAGTTTTCTCTCCCAAACAAAAGCATTTTTTATTTTTATTTTTTATCTTTCTTATATTTATTGGAATATTTCATTTCGGATCTGATTCTGAAATAACTAAACGAATGTGAACATGGATTGATACACATCCATTCCATATTAATCAATCGTCCGTTTGCAACCCTATAGATCAGAATGAAGTCATTGGACCTAGAATCTAATATGAGTTGCTATATAACTATCGAATAGATTGCTACTGATAAAGGTATACCAAAATAATAACAATAATAAAAAGTACATAAACAATACCCTATGCATGCAGTATGTATATGCATCAATATATATATATAGTTGGATTTATATCTTTTTCAATAAAATTTAGTTTGGAAAGTTGAGAACAACTACTCAAAACCATATCAAGAAATTGTAAGAACACGTTTTCCATGAGGTTTTAAACTCAAACTCTAATAAGTTATAACCCTTCTGATCTTTTAATTTAATGGAAAACCACCTTAAACGTTTAAATCCAAAACCATGCCATACATTTGTTCTCTTCAAGACAAAACCCTGAAACCTAACCCAGAACTTCTGGGTTAAAAACTCTTTTTTGGGCCAAGTAAGAGATCGAAGGTCCAAGTTAGATGGCAACTTCATAGGGTTTAAACTACATCTTATGATCTGAGTATGAATTTCTAATTCCAAACCACCACCACCCACCCCCCCTCCCCCAAAGCAAAAAAGAAAAAAGTTTGAATTTCTAAATCTTATAAAAGATCTTATTGCATTAGTGATAGAATATGAAAACAAAAAAATTCACAATAGCTTAGAACAAGGTTGGGTTGGGTTGGTCTCAGCCCAAGGCCTCAACCTTGACTCACCCTAACTTAAGGTAAGAAATTTTCAGTCTTGAGTTTTGATCCGCTCTTAACTCTCTAAGGCTAACGTATTGATCTCAGCCATGCCATACTCAGGCTTAGGGCATGCTAAAGCGGGTTCAGACCAAGAGGACCAAACTTGTAATTCCCCTACGTGAGAGTATGTCTCATTAGATCAAATACAAGTTGAGCTAATTCTTAGCCTTCTCTTCACCCAATCATTGCGTCTCCATAGTCTAACAAAGCTGATTTGTGTGTGATTTTGTTTTCTCAATTTTTTAAGTGATCAGAAATTTCTCTTACCCTCAATCTATGTCTCTTTTTTATGTCTCCAGCGAAAGTCACTCTAAAACACGCTTTCCAAATAAACAAAAATTTTACATCTATCATTGCAACAACTTGGGTGAAGAAAAACTGGATCCAATGCTTTATTTACTTATGGGGATTAGTTTGTTTTAGTTTCCTTGAATTGCACAGAGACTAGGATGGCTCTTGACGGCCTCCCAGCAGTACATATTTAGGTTGTACAATTTGTTTCTACAATTCATCCGTTTTAAGCGTTCTTAGTCTTTATCCAACCAACTCCTCTATGGCATGGCATTCTGTCCAATATATATTAGATGATCGGAAGCATCCAGACATGCATCCCAACTCAGTCACCGTAACTCACGTATAGCGTAAGACTCCCAGTCACCAAATGTGCCATAGAGAAACCCCATCCTCTTCGTCTAGTGTATACAAAGTACGTAGAGGTTGTCATTTTGTCAAAGAGAATGAGACCTATCTGTTGACTCTAGCAATCCCCATGATGCGTCATCATTTTTAGAGGAGCCCACAATTCCCAAAGGATATCCTCCGCAGCTGATGGGAGAGTCTTGGGAGTTGGTACAATAAGAGAGGACAGAACATTCCCTCCATTTCCCCCACCGTACTCTCAGTCAAACTACGTACTCATCCAGAGAACACACTACCTTGAGCAACTAATCATAATGGCCGTTGCACAGAAAAAATAAATAAATAAATACAATGGCCTGGTAACTGGTTTAATGTTTTCACATGGTCCAATTTGATCCAATTTCGATTGATTTTTCTCATATTTCATGCACCGGTTTCATTTAATTTTTCGCTGATAAAGAGTCTGGTTTACACTAAATCGAAGTCAAAAATCAAAATCAATAATTATTGGTGCTAAATAAGAGATTTTGATTAATCCAGTTGGTTTTGGTCTTTTAACGATTTCAAAAATTAAAACTAATAGCAAACCAATAAGGAGTTCAGACAATCAATTCAACCGGTCCATTTATCATTCTATGGCCTACTTAATTGCTCGGATCAGGTCCCCAAATTTGGACCAAGACCTTACCAACTGGGGCTGGGTCAATGCATACAATAAATGGACTCGGTATCACACCTAAAGATTCTCACGAGAACAGTCTGATCCATTTCTACCAAACGCAGGGCCCACAACAAGTTTATTGCGACTGGCAAGAGTGTAAGTAAAAGGTAAGAAAACGAATGCAACAGTTCCCCTCTTTAGTCTATGATATTCTCCCATATGTGATATTCCTTTTAATGTGTGGAAACAGGGTAAGAATGTGGGTGGCCCATGGAACATTCAATCACCTTTTTTTTTTTCTGAGGGGTAGAAGAACATTCAATCACTGGAGTTAGGTAATTAATAATCTTAACCACTAAGTCTCTCTCTCTCTCTCTAGACAAGACAACAAATCACTAATTAAAGGGTGCGGTTCAAGGGTTAAGGTTCAAGTAAGTGCAATTCGCTATGGAATCAGCTTGAACCCCTAGAAATCCAGCATGGATCCGCCGATTTAGATCGGCACGAATTGTGGTCAGAACTGCTGTGATCCCGGTTTTTAAAACCTTAATCCGGGTGTAATTTTGGTTTCTGGTTTAACCACTGGTTAAAAAAAAAACATGAACTTGAAGGTGGCCGGCTCCAGTTAAACCTGTTTAACCGGCCAGCCCGGCCCGGTTTATAAAACTTTACCACTACCACAGGTCCGACACTGACCACACACTGGTCATAGGCCCAATATTATCTCTCTCCCTCAAAAGTGGCCAACAAAAATAAAAGTGAAAAGTAGACATCTCAATTGCATGAAATCATGAATTGGAGTCAAAAGCGCATTGCCATGGCCTATATGCCACCGTAACTTATGCCGAAATTATATCTAACCACCCTTTTGGGGCTCACATCTTAAAAGCCGAAGTCCCCCCACGCCTTTCCTCATGGCCCTGGTCCTTGTAGTCTTGGGACGTTTGATATAATTTAAGCTCACTTAAGTTTCCTTTCTGTTTTCCTCTACTTCATCTTGACCTCCCTTCAGCCTCAAAATGGGTGAATCTACTCCACCCTGCTCTTGTCTCCCCCTTATTTTCTTCCTTTCTGTGACCCTCTTCTTCTTCTATGGTGAATCAACCCAATTCAACCGAGGTGAGGATCCATGGCTTGAAGAAGAGAAAGATAACGATATTAACATGGTTCAGAGTCAGTGGGGCTCTCCCAAGAGTTGTGACATGTCTGTCGGCAAATGGGTTTATGATCCATCTTACCCTCTTTATGATTCAACTTGCCCTTATCTTAGTTCTGCAGTTAATTGTCAAAGAAATGGAAGACCAGATTCAGACTATGAGAAATGGAGGTGGAAACCTCAAGGCTGTTCAATTCCTAGGTAAATTACTGCTACTCATACTAGAGGCTCGAAGCCCATCGCACCAAGTTCCAAGCTTTTAAACTTTGAAGCTTTCTAGCTCACACTAGCTAGTAAAGTATTTACATGCATAAAGTTGCTCTGGTTTTACAGTTACTGTTCTTGATCTTCTTTACTAATTCAGGTTTAATGCGTTGGAGTTTCTTGGGAAGATAAGGAGGAAGAGGATAATGCTTGTGGGGGATTCCATAATCAGGAATCAATGGGAGTCTCTTGTTTGCCTTGTTGAATCAGTCATTCCAACTGAGAGAAAGATAGTGACCTACACTGGTCCAACCATGGCCTTCCACCTCTTGGTAAGATCCTCCATCTTCTTCACCTCCCTTCTGTGTCTTCTTGTTTGAGTTGCAATCATCTGTCAATCTGTGCAGGATTTTGAAACATCGATTGAGTTTTGCTGGGCTCCGTTCCTGGTGGAATTGAAGAGGGAAGGACCTCTAAACAAAAAAATTCTTCATTTGGATTCAATTGAAGAGAACGCAAGATTCTGGAGAGGTGTTGATCTTCTTGTGTTCGATTCAGCTCACTGGTGGACACATGCCAGTGATTCTTCAAGCACGTAATAGAACAAACACTTGGTGTGCCTGGTTTCCTGATTAGCTATTTCATAATTTCCATTCTTTAATGATCAAACTTTTTGACATTTGCAGGTGGGATTTGTTGATGGAGGGGAATAAAATGTTCACGGAGATGAACCCAATGGTCGCTTATGAGAAGGGACTCACCACTTGGGCTAGATGGGTAGATCTAAACCTGGACCCTAGACAAACCCAGGTTATTTTCAGAAGCGTATCACCTCACCATAACAGGTAATAAAATCCAAAAAAATCCATTAATTGATGTAAGTAGCAAAAGTATACTAAAGTGGTTAATGGGTTTCTCTGTTTCGAACAGAGAAAGTGGTTGGAAATGCTACAATCAAAGAGAGCCTCTGGGGTATTCAAGTCTCCACCAAGTTCATATTCCAGGACAAGTGAAAATACTTGAAGGGGTTCTGAAACAGATGAGATTTCCAGTATACTTTCAAGATATCACAACAATGTCAGAGCTTCGAAAGGATGGTCATCCATCGGTGTATGGCAAGGTTCTGGACCAGCAGGAGAAGCAGCACCCAAGAGACTACAACTCTGATTGTAGCCATTGGTGCCTTCCTGGAGTTCCTGATACCTGGAATGAGATGTTGAATGCATTAATTTAGCTTAGCTTTCAGAAAAATCTGATGTAACCATTAGTGTTTTTTGAGTGTTTTTGTGTGCCAAACTTCCTCTATGGCCTCTCTATTGTCTATATAGTATGCTCAGATTTCCTTGTCCAATGGGTTGTTGGGGAAGATAATGAAGCTTACTTTCATGTGAATGTGTATTTTGAAATGAATATAAAAATAAACTAATTCTCAAAATAACAAGAGTCCATTATTTTTTCGGATGGGTCCACTATAGAAGGGGGTAGGGGACAATATATGAAAAAAAATTCTGAAATTGAGTATCTAAATCAAATTCCACAATTCCAAGGGCATGTAAGGTTACAATTCTGATGAGATCATGAGATAGCAAATCTCAGACTCTAGCTATGAGTCTCTCTCTCCTCCTTTGGTCTGAACTTCCTCCTCATCTCATCGATCTGCTCTCCACTCAATCCAAACGCCTTCTTCAAGAGCTCTTCTTTGATCCCGGACCCAAAAACCGCCGCCGGGATTCTCTGCAATCCAGGGTTCTGGCTGTTAAAGCTCCCATAAATCGTCGCCGGCGAATCTCCAACATTCATCTGGAAATGAACCAGACCCCTCGGAAACACCATCACCTCCCCTTTCTCAATCACTTTCGCATAAATCCGATTCGCCGAATCAACAAAACCCGAGTAAACCTTTCCTTCCAGAACCAATGCCACCTCTGTGGCTCTTGGGTGGAAATGAGGCACATTGATGCCACCCACGTCGAGGTCTGCCCTCACGAACGACATCCCTAGCGTGTTAAGCCCCGGAAAGGCTGTGGGGTTAATAGATAAGGCTGAAAAGCCAGACTCTTTGAAGTCTCCGGCGGATTTTATCCCGGAGAAGATGAAGTCGTCTGCGGTGGCTTCCGATGCGTTCTTGCACCAATGGAGGCCACTGAGTGGGCCGATCGTTACCGATTCCGGCTTTGGTGTATAGGGTATGCAGAAATCTAGGACAGGATCTGGGTCGGAAGCCATGATTTTGTGGCTTCGATTCAGGAAGAACAGGAAAGTAATTACCAATACCCCAATCTTCGTTCTTGGACACATTTCTCCTTCCATCTTAGACTGGAAGTCTGTAACCAGAATGCTGGAGAAGCATTTTATAGGATTTGAGCTAATGAAATGATTAAACTACACATTTTTTAAATCATGTTCTTATGATCATAATTAAAATATTAGAATTGATTGAAGCAACCCAAAGACTTAATTAAAACTTCTATATAACTGCTACTGTCTCTGTTCAGTATGTGTGACTTGAAGATCCATTAATGGATGACAGTTAGGTGGGGGGGGGGGGGGGGGGTTGTTTAGGAATTTAGAATATTATACCTTTGCTTAGGGGTCACGCTGGAGTAAGGCAGTGGAGAGTGGAGTACATGATTCTATCCACCTACGCGTTTGCTCATTTCTTGCATGTCGTTTAGTTAGTAAAGGAAAGATGCCATGATCATGCAGTCAGGTAGCGTGAACATTAGGTATGGCTGAAACCTGCAATACTAGGGCTTGGCTTGACCATTTGTGTTTGGACAGTCTCAAACGAGTGAAAGTTACTCCTAATCTAATGGTTGTGGTCAATTGAAAAATAGTCTCTTGGGAAGTGTGAAAAAGTTATTTACTGGAGAAAATATCATATCACTACATTCTCCTGAACTTTTGTGAAATATCAAGTATCTTTATATTTTTTTTAAAATATCACTCCCCTTTCCTAAACATAAAGATTCTATCTATGGTCCTTACCCGTTTCAAATAGCTGTTAAGTCAGCTAAATTCTTTTTCCATAATACCTAAACTACCCCATATCATATACATGCATTATACATGTTATACCCTCTATGAACTAAAACCCCCTTTCCATCATACTCGATCAATCAAAACCCCTTTGCACTCTCAACTGTGATGAGAATTTCTTGACGTCTACTTTCATGGCCTGGGTACCTGATGATTATGCGAAAGAGAAAGAGATCATGGTCGACATCAACTGCGATGAGCCTGTGCATGTGGAAAGGGAAACTGAGAGGGCTAGCGATCAAGGTGGAGAGACCGTGAAGCCAGTCAAGATCGCCTACAAGGAATGAAGGAAGTGCTAGAGATTGTAAAACAATGGAGACGCAGAAAAGAAAGAAAATATTGCTGGAAAGGAGGAGCCACATAAGTATATGGTCAAATTAATATGGTTGAGAAAGAGAAAACCGCCGCAGAATTTTACCATAAAAAAAAAAACCACCGGAGCTGAGGTGGGAAGTGATAGCCGCCCCAACCCCAAGGAGCTGACCATGAAGAAATTTCGAATTATGGAGTTGTTTTATGCAGGGTTGCACATGAAACCCACCACCACAGTATGAGGTAGATCATGAAATCCATTGACCAAACCCTAACCCCAAGAATTATTACCATAACAATGATGAGGAGAAAAAAAAGAGGAAGCAGTAGTTCGAATTTGATTCTTCCTCACAAAATCCAATACCCTATTAAAAAAATCTTAGGGTTAGGGTTTGGTTAAAAAAACGAAGAGGAAGCAAAGGAAGCAGTGGATTACGATGGAAAAGGGTCTTTGGTTAAAAAAATTGGCTGATTTAACACCTATTTCAAATAGAGGGACAGTAAATAGAATCTTTGCGATTAGGGGGAGGGGAGTGATATTTCCTCTATTTATTATGATCTTCTCTATGCCTTGCAGTGGGAGAGCCATGTGCATTAGGTACGTTCTTTTTTTTGAGATATCAAACAATTGATTTGATCTGATTTTGGTTGGAATGAACCAGTTTCAAACTAATAATGGATGAAATCAAAGACGACTTGATAGGAGAAGCCTCAATCAATTTCGATAGATTTGAGTTTGGCTTCCTTTTATAACTTGATTTGATATTGGACTTGGTTCTTCAATTTACCGTGTATACATTTTAAGATCTCGTGGGGTTCTGCCAAAGTTTGTCTGGTTTTCTACTGCTGATCTACGACCACCACCCTTTCTTTTTTGCCTTTGTTTGCCCTTTGCCATCACTTTCTCTTTCGGTTTGAACATAACTCGACCTGAGCTACTTAGCTTAAACCATCCATTGACCTCTTTCACCCGGCCCTTAGGTTAGGACCATGAGCTCTTCGCAATAGAGTTTTGCCTTACTTTCTTGGTCTCTTCGGTGCTATATTGGTTATGCCCTTATATAGTGTTGTGTGTTAGCACAGTGCTCCTTTTTAGGGGCTTTCTCGCTTGTTGCCTCCATTAGCTGGGTCTTTCTTAATCAATATCTTTTCCGTAATTTCATAACCTTCGGTAAGAAGAAAAGAAGGAGGATCAATAAGAAAGGCAAAGGGAGTCTTCGGAGCTGCTCAAAGAGAGGACCAACTTCTCTTCCAGTTAGAAAGGAAGCCAACAAGAAAGAAGGAGGAAACCAAACGTCTGACAAGAAAGGAAGATATCCCTCAACTTTCGGGTTCCCAAGAAGAGGGGAGAATGTACAGAAGAAGGTGGTTTCAAATAAAAAGCATATCCGCATTCCACTAGTGCTTCCTGCTAGCTAGTCAATTTAATGTTTGACCTGTCGATTAGGAAGGCGGTTCAAGAAGAGGTCGAGCACTAGAAGTCACCATACCACCGGAGAAGAGAGAGAAGAGGAGGACGCCACAGTTAGTCGCGAGGAATCAGACCCATTCCCAGAGGAAGGCAAAGAGGAGGCTGAGGACGTCAAACCTACGATCTACTAAAGGGCGAATAGCTTGATTCTCCAATCATGGTCCGAATCCAATTCGTGAGATGGCAGTGATCCTTAGCTAGTCATGGCCCTAATGTGTTGTTTTCCTTGGATTCATTGGATTAGGCTCATATACGTAATAACAACCTCAAACAGAACACGATCAATAGTTAGGGGTATAGCCTTCCATCATTTCTAGCTCGGGTCGGATCAGGGAACAACTGGTGGAGCCATCGGCATGATAAGCCCTTCTATAAAGCCAATAGCTCAGGTTCATCAGACAGTAATAGGCTTCATGGTCACCAACGAGGGGTGTGACAATCCATTCTATAAAGTCAGGGCATTCAACTCCTCTTCCTCTTACTTAAACTCAACAAGCTAAAGGCACTTCAAAGGAACAAAATTTTCTAGATAGAACACAAGGCTATAATCAGACACATGAATAAAATGACCCATGTGCCCATTTTAGAGGCACATGCCCTTGTATCTCATCCAGAAAACACTTGTCCTTTCATAAATTATGATCCTCCCCCGGTGAATTCCTTCTCCTCCTTGTATCGATCTGCTGCTTAGTATCAATGGCGATTGGTGCGCAATGCGCATAGTCACACTTTTTTCGTGTGGCAACACTTACCTTAATTTTTTTTTTTTTCTTGGGCAGAAACGCTTTGTCCAAAGTTAAGGTAACGTAAGACTCCCTTATCCTCTTCCGGCGGATTCTGTTAGGCCCTTTATTTTATCAACTTTGTCGATTGGGCTGATCATCACAAAGTTTTGGGATAAAAACGGAGAATAATTTTGGAGTAGAATTTGGTCAATACTGTTGTATACATTTCTAATAGGGTTTTCTTTTTCTTCTAACAAGTTATCAACAAAATTAATCTCCATAAAAATACAATGAAAAATAATTATATTTTAATATAATATTTATGAAATATACGGTACCTAAAACATAATTTTTGAAATGTTAACAGTCCAGTATAAGAGGGGGCGTGGGTGATTACTTGCAGGAGAGGGAATGGTATAATTTCTCAAAAATTTAGGTTCCTAAGTGTAATTTATATTTATTTTAAATAAGAGAATCATTTTATATCATTTTTATCTCTTTTCCTTATGTGGGAAAATGGTTTTTATAAGGGGTTTATAAGAGTTGCGCCTAGTCAACTCCATGCTTGATGTTTTTAAACTTTTTTTTATTGGTTCTTATGCATGTGCAGGGGGAGTTCACATCTTTTACAATGAATAGTGAGGTGCGATGAGCACTGATGGCTGAAAGCATTTGGAATTGCACATTAAAAAACTCCAAGCCATCCAATGCTTACTGCACCAATGCAACGACTTCAGACGATTTTCACATGTGTAGGCCACATTCCTCCATAAAAAACATTTTCTTTACATTTATTTTTTCAATAAAAGACAAATTCTATCATTTCACACAGATAATAACATTTTTGGTAAATAATATAACATAAATTACATTCAAATTCAAAATGGATTTTACCAAAAAAAAAGAAGGAAAAATTACATGATTACCCACTTCTGGGTTTTTCTTTATAAAATTACCCATCCAAAGTTTCAGTTAACAAAAATACCTAAAATTAGGTTTTTCTTTACAAAATTACCCATTTTAAGTTTAAGTTAACAAAAATACCCAAAATTGAGTTTGGGTTTACAAAACTACCCACTCAAAATTTTAGTAATAAAAAAATACATGATTATACGTGAAAGATGAAGAATCACTATTTTGGGTAGTTTTGTAAATCTAAACCTGATGTTTAGTATTTTTGTTAATTGAAATTTTGGGTGGATAGTTTTATAAACTCAAACTTAATTTTGGGTATTTTTGTTGATTAAAACTTTTTGTAAGTAATTTTGTAAAAAAAAATCCAAAAGTGAATAATTATGTAATTTTTCCAAAAAAAATTTGAGATGGATTGCAAAATAATAGACGACGATGGATAATTCTGCCCCACCGAAATAGGAAACGTGGCCCAATAGGAATATTAGGACAGTGGGGTATGACAGTCTCGGGACTCCGGTCAGTAGACTCAGTACGAAGTTCGAAGAAGCGTGATAAGGACCAAAGGAAAACTCTGAAGAAGAGAAAACAGAGAAAAGTTAGGGGCAAATACGTCAACGACAAGTTAATGCCGCAAAATCGCACGTGCGGTTAAATTCAAAATTTGACTGAAACGTATGGAAGAGAGGAACACGATACGGATGGTGACACAGAGACTGGCAAAAACGGCCTCTTAGTGACACTTGTCTAAAACGTGTCTCTATATGACCGTCCCCCGCTCTTTACTAAACCCGGATTTGAAGTAGACTATAAAATATAGCTGAATTGACCCAACTGTGGGTCCACATTTTCTGGGGATAACGACGCTCGGGTGTGAAAACGGACCATAATCCATAAAAGCAGCCCCTGAGGACTGAGGAGTTGATACCTTAGCACACTATAAAAATATATATATATAGAGAACCGTCCTATTCCATTGAGTGCGGTCGGTGTCAGGGACTCAGGGACCCCCTCTCTTCTTCTCGGAAGAGAGGTTCATTGGGAGAAAAAGCTCTCCGGCGTATCTCAGAAGTTCCAGTCGAAGCTCTTCTTCAATAGCGATCGTTTAGGAAAACTTGAGAAGGAGTACTGTATTATCTTTGGAAAGGATTCCAGTAATGCAGGTTTAGGACGTTGTTTTGTTCCAATTGTTCGAAGTTTGCTGTTCTAATCGCGAGAGAAGAAGATTTGTATCGCCAGTAAGGTGCACTTCAATTTGCTGTTTTGATTTTGGATTTCGATTTTTTTTTTTTTTTTTTTAAATTCGATGAAGTGATTTTGTTTCTTTGTTCTAAGTTCATTCGAATCAATAATAATGCTTGAGAAGAAAAAAGAGAAGGTTTCGGTAATGGATTTTGATCAGATTTTTTTATATTAGTTTATCGATCGATCTTTAACCAGATGGACTGATTTGATCGACTCTCACTCATCGAATCGAATCTTTAAAAGGTTTTGGTTTATCTTCTTTTCGTTTTAGCATGCAAGAAGATCTACCTTTCTGAAATCTCTGGAAGTTGCTATAGTATTCCCGCTCGATCTGTAGCAGAGGTTTACCTTTTCTTTTTTTTTTTCTTTTTTTTTTAAAGAAACTCCCTACTCTTTTGTTGCCGAACGAGCTTCAACCGTTGGTTGTTGTGATGGTCTAATTTGTTTATGATTCTCACTTCTCACTCTTATTTATTGGGACTAATTTTTAGATCAACTTACACCGGCTGGCACAGGTACAAGCTAGACATGGTGTAGAAAAATCATATTGTTCTCACGATGAAGATGCTAAAGTCAAACCTTCCATTGGCCCAGTAGATCTAAGACAATTTTTTCATTTTTATTTTAGGACGATTTGAGTGTTACGACCGGGGATAGCAGGTTGGAGAACTTTTTCGACATGGGATTCATCAGCATCCAACAACTGTTTCATCTTCTACCATTATAAGGATATAGAAAGGTATATTTGAAATATAAAAGGCAGATGTTGGTTGGATACTACAAATCATAAGACCTGTTCTTTTTGTTTTCAATTATACTCCTCTTAATCCTTGTAATGATAAAAGGTGGGATAGGTGTTGATTGTTAATTCATACGACCATGTCATCGTATGAACAACTAATCCTATCTCGAAAAATATTACCTAGAACTCGAGTTAAAATTAAAAGTTTTAGCTCAAGGCCTAAGCCGTTGAAATCACCCATTCTCTCTCTAGATTGGAGATGAGGAGGTAATCAAAAACGGTTTCAATCTCTCTCTCTCTCTTATGTATGTACCTATTTTCTTCTGTTCCCTTTAAATCTTTTCACAGTGGATATTTTAAGTTCACTTGCATGTGCATGTTAGAGGTCAACACCTTTTCTTTTTATTTCTTTAGTACCCCACCCCTTTTTGAGATTGGAATCGCTACCCAATTGATAACCTAGTCCTACGGGTAACGGGGTGAGCATCCAACAGTCGTCTTTTTTTGCTTCTAAATATATCCTTCTTCACCCATGTAATGGAAAAATGTGGGATATGTGCTAAATACTCACCCATACGACCAGGTGATCATAAATGGGACATGTGTTGCCCTCAAACATGTAAATGCAGGTGAGTGTGTACATGCAGAAGATTCATCATCAAAATTTCTCTATTTAATCTCCAGTTCTATGCCATATTTCTCTTTTTGCTTTGAATTCATAAATGTATTCTATCTTTGGAAATGAAAAATAAATATTTGACATCTACTGTATCCGAGAATCTCACAAATATCTCCCTTTGCGAAAGCATCTAGGATTATTAAGAGGGTGCATAACATAAATTGGAATGCATATGATTAAAGTTTATAGTATTTGGGGAAGACAATTGTTAGCGCAGTTGGTTATCAGTGAAGTGTAGTCATTCTTGTGTGGATGCTTTAAGGTATCCCTCCATTCCGGCCCCTAATTCTTATCCAACTTCTGCAGAACCAAAACCCTAATTGAGAATCTAAAGGATTAAGTAGTAAGATGGTGGTTCCGGAGTCGAAAGCGGTGGCCCATGGCAAGTTGGAGTTGGGAACACCGGCAGCGGAGGAGATAACTTCTTCCAAGTCACACTCATTGTCATCATCACTGGGAAGACAAACCTCCATCTACTCCCTCACACTCGACGAATTCCAGAATTCTCTTGAGAATGGGAAGAAGTTTGGGTCGATGAACATGGACGAGTTCCTGAACAATATCTGGAATGCGGATCAGGAAAACCAAGCTAACCAATCAGATGACGACACTTCTCCATCCATCCAAAACCAACGAGGACAAAGTGGGGAGAAGAGTATAGCCAGCCAACGTAGCTTACCCCGCCAAGTTTCTCTTACTCTTTCTGGACCTCTTTCTAGGAAGACAGTAGAGGAAGTGTGGGAGGAAATCCGGAGAACCCAGGAAGAAGAGCCCAGTGATGGAGGAGGAAGTCATACAACTACGGCTACAACTACAACTACAACAACCCATCGCCAGGCCACCTTCGGGGAGATGACATTGGAAGATTTCTTAGTAAAAGCAGGGGTGGTTAGGGAATCAGGTCCACCCCAGGTGGCGGCGCCACCGGCACATGAGACACAGCAGTACGATCTGTACAATAATACTAATGCGGCGGCTTTGGAACCAATTAACTTCGGGATAGGACCAGTGCTTGGTCTTGGGTACACTAACCACCACCGGAGTAGCGGAGATGCCATGGGCGTTATTAATGTTCCATCTAGCTACCAAGCATTCCCTACAAGTGATGGGGTAGTGGGGGAGACTTCGAATTACGTTGGGAATGGTAAGAGGAACGGAGGAGGTTATCCGGCGACGGCGGGGGCAGTCTGTTTTGGAGGGAGAGCGACAATTTCACCGGCGAGCCCAGGATCGTCTGACGGAACTCAAGCAGAGAACTCGGGTGCAATGGGGAGTTGTTACAGGGTTGCGGAGATGGGAGGGTTAAGGGGGAGGAAGAGGGTGATAGATGGGCCTGTAGAGGTGGTGGTGGAGAGGAGACAGCGTAGGATGATCAAGAACAGAGAGTCCGCCGCCAGATCCCGTGCCAGGAAACAGGTAATTAAATTTTTTATTTTTTACTTTTCACAGTTGACCCAGAGTACCAAAGTGGAAGTCTTTCAGTGGATGATGTCTGATACGGATGGAAATTGATAAGAAACCACTTTAATATTCGCCATTTATGAATGAGTTATGGGGTGACTTTGGGTTTGATTGGATCGAATAAAGGGCATCATCCACTGTAGAGGAAAGTAGCGCAGACCAACCTAGCTAGTATGGACTCAGTACGGCCTGGATTTATAGTTGACAGCATAAAAATCCTCAGCGGAGAAGCAGTGAAGATCCAACCATTGGGATGCATGTTGGGCCTTTCCAATCGTTGGATCTTTACTGTCATTCACTGTTCATCAAAGGGGATTTGAGTCTACTACAAATGGTACTAGAACCTCTCCCTGCATTTCAGAATTTGAGAGTCGTAAATATATGAATTATGTATTTGTTTATATTTATATATCTACAGGCATACACGGTAGAGCTGGAAGCAGAGCTGAACCAACTGAAGGAGGAGAATGCTCACCTCAAGCGAGTTCTGGTAATTAAGAACAATTCTCGCCTTCCCCCATCTAAAGAGAAAAAAGAATTCCCTTTTTCAGTTTTTCCATATTTCTTTTACTAATCTTTGTATTTGGAATCAATTGAAACAGGCGGAATCAGAGAAGAGGAGGAGGCAGGAGGTAAGTAGAGACTAATATACTTCAATCTCTTCTCTCTTGAAAACATGGTATTTGGTTCTTATTTAAACACAGTTGCAGGATGAGATGAAGGAAAAGCCTCCAACAAAGGCAAGAAAAGCTGAGGAGAAGTTAAAAATGATGAGAAGAAGCATCAGCTTTCCTATTGGGCTCTGCTGCGATGATCACACTGGAATTTAGAATCAAACATAAATGAATGCCAAATGCAGTACTCACTCTCATCTTCAAGTTTCAGTGGTATTAGGTGGGGACAAAGAGTGGGGGAAGTTGTACAGATGACCCTATTATTACTGTAATAGGCTTTTCGCTTTTAGTATATGGTTGTCTTCTTGTTTTTCTTGGAAATGGATAGGTTTGTTTTGTAACCAGTGGTGCCCTTAGCTATTACAGTTATACTGTTGTATATATTTTGAAGGGCAAAAAGTTATGAAGTGATGCCATTAGTGGTCTGTTGTTTCACATTATCAGTTCACTCTTTTCCGTTTCGTTACTGTTTTCAGCTTCTTGTGCCGTGTATATGATCCTTTCGATTGTTTTTTACTGACAAGTATCCAAGTTTTCAGCTTAACTAGTCCTACGGTTCATACTAACCTCACAACATCTGAATCATATCAAGTTTGAACAAGAACCATTCAATTTTCAATGAAAGTAATGAAAAACACTAAACATCCCCCTGTGGGTGGCCTCAAAGAGATCAGAGGAATCAAGCTCAGAACTAAGTGAAGATTCTTGGTCAAATATGATTAATAGTTTCATGTTCGGCATCCATTAAGGATAAACAACCCCAATGATTTAGAAATTAAATTTGCTACTTTTTTGGGATATGATCATAGAGTTCCACTTTTACATATTGTAGCAAATATTCTACTAAAATTTTCTAACAAACGTACAATAGCTGTAATTGGTGACTCTGCTGCCTAGGTTAGAAACAACATGATCATAGAAAGCCAGACTTACATCCCAGATCAGCCAATATCAGTCAGATCAGTCAATTTTACCCTTGTTTGTCATAATAAAAAGGGTACTTTTATTTTACCCCTGTTTCACTAACGATACCTGATCCTAAATCAGTCAGATAGCAATACGATACGATCGATACTGCTGATCCATTACCAATACCTAAAACCATGCTGTAACAAGTCTTGAAGCAGTTGCAGAACTGCCTTAAGACTCATGTTAGTAATATTACGCTCTTAAAACCACTAGTTCTCAAAAACAAGAGAGACACATGATACATAGTCCCATTACATACAGATCTAATGGATAACAACACTATGAACCTCTTATTTTTATCAGAACGAGTCCCAGGAAATATTTTAAATCCGTTCAACCAACCCAACCTGAGAATCTTGGAACGCAGTTATCGTATTTTTCAGTTCATGCTCCAAGAAAACCTCATAGGTGGGTGGCTCAACCCAAGACATGTTTTGGCCGGAGCCGGTACACTTGATGTCCGGCCATGATTTCCTTCTACAGGTGTCAGTAACTATCTTCATCTGTTTCTGGCCTTCGAAGGTAGTAGCGGAGACAGTTTGTCAAGACCTGCATGTTCACCCAAAAAAACAGGTGTTTAAAGTGTGAAGAAATGGGAAAACTATTAACCAGAATTAAGAATTAATCAGAAAACTAAAGTCCTCACCCAGTAGAAATCACTATCAATTCAAGGGAGTATTCAAGTGCTCAGGTACTCCATTAAAGGGTTACCAGGCTCAACTCCAGTTTAGTACTTGCCCGGTTCTAAAATTTACTTTCACAAGCAGATAAAACACAACTAAATCTAACATGGTCCAGTTTTAACTTTAATGGATTGTGTAAATCTTAAAACGGTCGTAAATTCATGGTATTGTCTCCATCCTTGTTTGTGAAATAGAATATTTGATCAAGCAAAGCACAACTTAACCTTTCAACAGGCCCTTCAAATTTCAGATCAAAATGACCAAAACAAACCAAATTTTAAAAAATGAAGCCTTTATTGAGCATGGTGCTTCAGTTAATGAAAAGTAGCAAGAAGTTTCAATCAAATGAAATGAATTTGACAATTGACATAATTAAGATTTTTCAAATTAATTCGCTTGGTCTTCATTGATTAATATTTCTGTAATTATTTTGCAAAACCAATGGGGTATGGAAGCAAGCAAGAAACGTCGCAATTCAATTCTTGGCTAAATTCATAAAAACGTAGCAGGGTAGCAGTAACATTACTTTTTTTCTTTCTTTTTTTGGAGGATCACTATGGTCACAATTCATGTACATAAATTGGCGGATGGGGGCCATAGCCTCAGATCCTGATGATTTACCTGAGACAAGGAACTGTTTAGTGCTGCCCCTCTGTAGCTGACGTGAAATTTGTCTTTCGCAATTAATCCCTGTTAGATGAGAGGGGGTGCTCTAATTAATTCAAACAATAGAATAATGGAAGAAGAAGAAGAGACGAGAAACAATTGTGATCATACTTCAGTGTCAATCTCTGCTGATTCCACATTGATATTGATATCAGCCATAATCTTCATGATTTCTAGTAACAGGCCTGATCGATCTGCTGTCTCTATACTCAGTAAGCTGGCAGAAAGATGCAAAAGATTAATACTTCAACTATTCCGACAAAGGATGGTCAAGTAATAAAGTTCTCCGCATTTTTCATACGTAATTGTTCAGGCAACTCCAGTAAAGATTATATAAGTGATTGTAATCATTATCTTGAAAAAAGCAAACCTTCTCTTAGGTCCATCATCCTGAACATGTATGTGAGTTGCAATATCAACATCAAGCTGTCAATGTCAAAACAAATATCAAGATCCAGTAGTTGTAGAGACATCTCAGATATAATAATAATAAACTTATTTGCAAAACATCTATCAATAATTGAATAAAAACTTCCACTGTCGGAATTCTGTTGAACCAAAAATTTAACCAATCAATAAGTGAATTACTTTAAGATAACTAGTTATTTTCCAGTTCAAGCATGAATTCCATTCACAGAATATGCTTGATGCCATGCTTCCATCAGATAAGCAAATCAATTACTTGCAGCTTCCAGGTTCACTGGAGATCATCCATTAACTTCCAAGCAAGCAATGTGAGAAATTACAGTTCAAACAGTAAAATCTACGAACATGCACAGGCATATTGGGTGCAGTTCAAACAAGCCAAGTGGCATCAATATCCATTGGCACATGAGAGGTGGACATTTCAGTCAGAATAGAGGACACAGTCTTCCTTCACTGTTTCATACTTAAAGTTAGATGTCAAACAACGTGGAAGATGCTCAAATAACATCAGATTGCCATCTGAATAAAAGTCTATTTAGTTGGTTGAACACCACCGACAGGACAGAGCAACCTTGATGAACCATCGTGACCGTTAATCATCAATCCCACATTAAATTTGTAAAAAATTTGGTACATCAGATATTTCTCTTAAATATATCCCAACCAATGGGGTCTGGCATACATGTGGAACTGAAGCCATTTTCCTAAATAAGAGTCACTTTTCAAATTGGTTGGTAACTCTCAACCGTCCATGCATTGCTTCAATGAATCAGGCCATTTTGCTTTTTCTTTCTCTTCCCCCTTTTCAAACAAAAGAGGCTTCACTAATATCAGTAAATAGGAACTGAACTCCTATCTCATTAAACAAGTCAATCCTCAGAATGGCGAGCTCTAGGGAATCTACATTTCAAACTGGATTTCTTAAGAGAATCACTAAATTGCCCCCTTTAATATCGTACTGAAAAAGATAGATGACCATACAAGTCTAGATATGAACTTGAGAACCCAGCAGTTTAATGCTGGAGAAAGCAATTACATTGTATGGAATATATAAGGGGGCAGACAAGCAAGCAAAAAAGATGAATTATAAAATGTGTAACTAAAATCAAGACCTTCTTCTCCGGTGCTTTAATTCCAAAAGCCTCGCCCATTGCAAGCCGTTCACTAGATTCCTATCAAGAAAACAAAAGCATAACTCAAGAAAAATATGGAAATATGTAAAGGATAAATTTAACATGCCAAATTCCAATGTACCGGATGATACTTCAGAAGGTTGTTAATGATGGTAAGCCTAATTCTCTCTAGCATATCAGGATCCTCAACTTTGCGGCCAGTGCCCCTAGCATGTTAATCAAAAGATTCAAAACAGCTACACAGAGAAACACTGCTAGCAATTTCAGAAAAAGATATGCTACAGCAACATCTGTCAACAATAACACAGCCATTATATATTTCACCAAAATAACATCCACATAGGAAGGACAACAATATGCATTCATTCCAAAAAAAAAAAAATACTCGGAAAGCAACAATCCTTTTAAATTTCCACATCCAACACATGCCAAAAAGACATGAGAAGTCACATTTATCGTATGAAACTACTAATCAACCTCTCAAATTTTTTCTGTCAGTCATAAACTTTTATTATCTGTTACGTTGCAAATGCGATGTGGTTGACCATAATCTATTCCCCAACCATGGTAGCTGAGTATAACTGTTTCATTCAGAGAATCAGCCTCAGGTGCATACACCCTGGTTGGGTGTCCCTCGGTCTAATTCTCATTTAAATTAATACATAAAGCCCACTACATAAGTGTAAATGTAATGCTCTTACTTGAGTTGCTTGCATGTATTGGATTTGTAAAAATGAAAGATTTCTTTGTGAAGAGCTTGAGGGACATTTACCGCAAGCAAGGATTAAAGTATCGGTATCGGTCGTCATATCGGTCGGCCAAAATTAAGATACATATCGGAGGGTATCGTATCGTATCGGAGATACGCTAAGATACGCTAAAGATACGCACATAAATGGATAGGAAACACTTTTTTATACACTTTCGCATTAAAAAATAGTTAAAAAAAGTTATATATAACATGTATTATGCATAAACAGTAAATTGAAAGTATCGCACTAAGAATTCAAGGTTTGTAGTTGTCCCATAAATGTAAAATCCTTGTTCCCAACCTTGATTTTCACTTTAGTTAGAGAGAAAAATGGTTGGCAGCAACTTTGGAACAAAAACACCTCAAAAAATTGTGTTTTTCTAAAAAATTACCCATTTTGGCCATTTTATGACCGTATTGGTACGTATCGGTGTGTGTCGGTCGATACATACCAAAACGTACATTTCACTTCAATTTTGAATTTTTCATAGAGTATCCGTGAGTATCGATGCGTATCGGTGTGTATCGTAAAATACGTATCGATACAAAAGGGCTTTAAAAATTTCATGTATCGTATCGGTAAGGACCGATACGGATACGTATCGGTCGATACGGTATGATACGGACCGATACTTTAAACCATGACCGCAAGTTGACGAAATCAAAGTTAGAGAGGCCATGCAAAGGATGAATATACGGCGAACGACGGGTCCGGATGAAATCCCAATCGAAGTTTGGAAGAGCTTAAGAGGACATGGGGTGGCTTGGTTGACTAAGTTGTTTAACATGATCTTGAGTACAAAGTCTATGCCAAATGAGTGGAGGAGAAGCATTGTGGTTCCGATTTATAAGAACAAAGGGGACGTCCAAAACTGCAATAACTATAGGCGCATAAAGCTTATGAGCCACACCATAAAGCTATGGGAAAAGGTTATTGAAGCCCACCTAAGAAAGAAAACCAAAGTATAGGAGAACCAATTCAGTTTTATGCCAGGGAGATCAACAACAGAAGCCATTTACCTCCTAAGGAGGCTTATGGAAGTTTTTAGAGCCCACAATAAGGATCTACATATGGTCTTTATTGATCTAGAGAAAGCATATGATAGAGTCCCGAGAGAACTAATTTGGCATGTCCTTCAGAAAAGGGGTCAGACTAACTATGTGGATATAATTAAGGACATGTACGATGGAGCAATGACGAGTGTGAAAACAAGAGACGGGCAATGTAACGAATTCCCAATCACTATTGGGTTACATCAAGGATCTGCTCTAAGCCCCTATCTGTTTGCACTCATTATGGATGACCTAACCAGGCACATCCAAGACTCAGTCACGTGGTGTATGCTATTTGCGGATGATATTATGCTGATAGATGAAATTGTGGATGGGATTAATACTAAATTGGAGCTATGGAGATCAAACATGGAATCAAGAGGTTTTAGGTTAAGCAGAACGAAGACAGAATATATGATGTGCCCCTTCAGTCAATCTAGAAGAGGGAAGGGAGTGGTGAAGCTTGGGGAACAAGAACTACCTCGAAGGGACTGTTTTAAATACTTGGGGTCTATCATTGACAAAGAGGGGGATATAGAGGATGATATTGCTCATAGGACTAAAGTGGGGTGGATGAAGTAGAGAAGTGCGTCGGGAGTATTATATGACAAAAGAATACCCATTAAACTCAAGAGAAAATTTTACAGGACAGTTATACAACTGGCTATGATGTATGGAGCAGAATGTTGGGCAACTAAGAAGAGTAATGTGAACAAACTAAGCGTAGCTGAAATGAGAATGTTGAGAAGTATGTGCGAGAAGACCAAGATAGATAAGGTAAGGAATGAGAATATTAGAAATGAATTGAGGGTTGCACCGATCCAGGACAAACTCCGCGAGAGCCGATTGAGGTGGTATGGCCATGTCCAACGGAGACCAATGGAGGCTCTAGTACGAAAGAGTGACCTGATTTATCGGGAAGGCGCACAAAAAGATATGCATCTTGTAGGGCTCAAGCCTAGTATGACTTCGGATAGAGTTTTGTGAAGGACAAGGACCCGTGTTGCTGACCCCCTTTAAGGGATGTGTCCATGATGTGTATCTATATTCTACGTTACCCTCTAAACTTATCCCCATATTGTTCTCCTTTTAACCTATCTTCTATGAATAATTTAGCTTCATTTCTATCTACTATTTTACAGCATTGGATCCATGTAGCCGATCCCATTCAGTTGGGATAAGGTTATGTTTGTTGTTGTTTTTGTTGAAAGATTTCTTTGTGAGTAATTGATCAGACTGAGGAGACGCATCACAAAGAGAAGCAAAATAGACCCTTAAAGAACAGTGGTGTAAGGTCTGCAAGATTGCAAACCCAAGCCACAAAACCATGAGGTTTGCAGTAGATAGCATCCATCTCTATTCTTCTGTAAGCTCCGTGGATTCTAACAAGTACATGAACAATGACTACCACATAATAGATACACTAAACAAATAAAATAGAACTTACAACCGGGTAATGAAAAACTTTGTTTGCTTAACTGATCCCTCAGTTGTAAAAGTTCCTTTTGCCACATCCAAGCCCAAATCTTTGAGGGCCTTCATCTGTCACAACGTAAACCAAGATACATCAAGAACCAAGAACTTTACATCTAGACATGAACCAAATAATCCAAAACGAATCAAGTGAAGGGCAACTAAGCATTGAAGCCTCAATAATGGCAATATCTTCAGTACACCATCAGTGACCTTGAGTGTGCTACTACAACCACAGTTGACAATGTACTCATTTTTTAACATTTATAATCCGATACAAATCATAAAACTATAGTTTTGGCTGCATCCATAATGGGAGTAGGATAGATTTGGAAGCCTTAGATAAAGAGAGATGGAGACCACAACATCAGTGACAATCAAATAACACTTTATCAACTTCACCAATCAGTGGAATAAAATAGAAGAGGAACTTCCCCATTGTTTGTGTCCTTGCCCCCAAATTTGGTACGATAATAAGTAATCAAAGATTGGTCAATATCTGGAAATATACAAAATAAATAAAAAGCCCAGAGAAGAGTATTTCTACAGATAAATCGCATCCCAAGGGCATGTCAGATGTACTGCTGAAAAACTTATCGAAAAATTTGCATGATACCAAATTAACAAACATAGACAAAGAAGATTATACAATGGGAAAATTTTCTTACTTAACAAGGAACATAATGTCGCATCAAGAAATACAACAGAGTCAGGAAAGTAACTTCACCGTGTCGATAAGAGCTCCTAGGCGATCTCCAAAACTAACTTGTACAATAGTTGCATCAGAATCTGAATCTTGAACAATCAAAACAATTGGCATAGGAACAGTATCAGCATCCTGATCTGACTTCTGCAAATGAAATAACATGTCAAAGTAGTTGGAATTGATATAGCAATGGAAAAACATGTTTGCAGAATGCAGAGTTTGAATAGCTATGGATACAAATTCCATGCCGATAACAGTTTGACTAACCCTGCGTATCTACATACATGGGAAAATCTCTAAAATCTGCAGGGATAAGCTTATCTTGCAGGGTAAACAGATATGATTCAATAAAATCATCCTTGAAAGCAATCATATGAACAATATGAGAGTCTTTAAACAACTCATCCCTGGCAAATAACGTAACGAAGACATTTAAAACTTACTGCTAGACATGTAAAAGTGATTTTGTGAAGTAATGGTTTTCGTTAAGTAAAGCTATGGAAAATCGCTAGGAAGCAACGGCATCACTCACCGAAGAGGCTGCTACCACTGTACTTGTAGAGTTAATAGAAGCTTGCAGTTGCAAAATGTTCCTACGAAGCGATTAAACCCATCATCAGCAATAAGATTCTAAGAATAAGTTGTCATAAGTCCTAATAAGTTGCAGAGTAACATGTATTTATAAACTTAGATGCGACGAAATGAAACAATCCAGAAAAAAACAAACAAACTTCCTGATTTTCGAACCGAGAATTCCATTTGCATCTCAGGAACAACCAGTAGTTTGACCGATTCAACCAAAAACAATAAATCATAAAACCATACAGAAATGGACATGAAAACAAGCATAAACAAGCAGAGAAAAAAGAGATAAATGAAAGAATCAGAGGAGAAATCAAGATCGTTCTTACTTTCTCCTTGAGAAGCCGATTGCAGCGGATTCAACAGGTACATAACGAATTAGAGGGACCATACCGATATCCAAATGTGAGATATGAGAACTAAAACGAAAATCAGAACCTTTGTACCGACGGAGGGTGGAAGATGAGAAGAAAGCGTCAGTGAGTGCCATGGAGATCTCCTCTTCTCGTCTCCGGATATGTGTTTGATTCCACTGCAACTGCAAGTCGGAGGGGAGGAGGCTCGTTATCTATATGATCGGAAATTTTTGCGTCACTTTCGAGGACCCATCAGACATCAGCAGTGCTTCAGACCTTTGGACTACACGTTGGATCGCAACTTTGGGTATTTTGTAATAAGGATATATTTGTCCGTTTACCGGAGCTGGTAAGGCGAATACAATAGAATTTAGGTGAAAATCGCTACCTGGTTGTGAGTCCCTACGCCAAACACGGGGTTGCGTCAATTTTGTTTCTGGAAACGTGTTTTATCTTCTTTTTTTTTTTTTTTTGTACTCGAAAAAAAAAAAACACTTCATAACCCATTTAAATTTTTTGTTCCGTTTCACTTATTTTTCGAAATATAAATATAAATTTATGTTTATTTCTGTGTCTAGATATAATAATGGATAAATAAGTGACTTGTTTTTTTATTTCTATAAATAAATGGGATGAACAAAAATTGTGAAAAACCAGATACTGCACTTGACCTACCCCAATCACAACCCATTGTTAAAACTTCTCGCTACCCAGCAGTGGAAACTCCAACCTGGTTGTTCGAAGCTCACATTTTTCAGACTACCTTCACCCTTTTGAAGCTCATCTCTACAAATATACTTGCAATTCTAACGTCATGCATTCACTTATATCTTGAACCCAAGAGCATCCCCTACTATACTGTTGAAAACGTATCTGAAAACAAAAAAATCAAACACCTCTTTGCAATTCCAAAATCCTTTCTTAACACATAAACGGGTTATTTTGATTCTGATGTTTCTAGTCATATAAACAGTAGAAACAAAATCAAATGGACCATTAGTCTTTAGCGCAATGACCAAATGATCAAATAATGATTGGATCAAATTCCTTTATAGTATTACAGGACATGCGTAACACACATCTAACGATCAGAATTATTCAAACATTCAACTCGAGACATTCAAATACAATCCAAATGTTGCTAATTGTTGGATGTGCCCTACAAAATATGTAGCACTACAAACAATCTCATTCCGTAGGATCTCAACCATAGATATTGTAACCTCATATTTCTTTTGTTGTTAAAATAATCTATTATTTCTAACCCTTTCCTCGAGGGTTATTTAGAAACGGGCTGACTCAATTAGGGCTTCATATTTGGCCCACCTTGTTGCAATTATTAAGCCCATTAAGCCAAGCCGTTACTCCGACTACAGTACATGGTGTGGGCTTGAGCCACAATGTGGCTTTAGAGTCAGGCTCATAGTTAGTAAACATGCTTATTTTTTTACTATATTTCAACGTTTAATTAGGAAACTTGTACTTGTGCTAGGGGTGTCAATCGGTCAAGCCAGGCCGGTCTCGATCGGGCCTAATCGGGTCTGACAGTGTGAAATTCTTGCACCGTGAATGCCCGTTTGCTTAAATGGATATGAATTTAAAGGGCATGGTACGGTTTGTAATCAGGTCGGTCAGTGTCGGGCTTTAATCGGGCTACCTTAAACGGGCCTTGAATGAGCTATGGGCCTATTTAATTCTAAACGGGCTATAAACGGGCCCACCTTAAAATCATTTTTTAAGCGGATTAAACTATTGGCTTTAAAACTAATGGAGGATAACATTCACAATTCCATAACCATATCCAAAGGAATCATGTCTTTTAAATGTAATATAAGTTACAAGAATTACACTCTTCATAACAATTGAATGATCCAAGAACATTACAAACCTAAAATTGGATTTTTGATTCACTGGCATACATAATACAATGAAAGAAAAGCCTACTTTGGGCAGCTGTCTTTCCCTTCAACTATTACACTACTTTGGGAGTTGTTTGACTATGTTAGTTTTGTATAGATATTCTACATATTGTTTGTGCTCAATCTTATTATTTCAATGAAAACCGAGCTACCTGTCTGTGCCAGATGTTTATCTCTTCTCTATGTTGTCTTTCTTCATAGTGAAATCACAAAGGTCAGCATATTTCTCGTTGAAATCCCATATGTTCATTGTGTTATAATCAACTATTAGTTTAGTCCTACCTATTCCTTAATCTTAGTTTGTAGTATTAATGGTAGAATAGGTATTTGCAATTTAAGCATTTTTCTAAAGGGGGTCGGGTCGATCGGGCTAATTGAATCGGTTCTAACGAGCTACTTAAGTGAGTCAAGTTGGTCGGGTGCCTGACGAGCTACTACTCTGCACCCTAAAAGCCTGTTTAATAAACGGGCCGGGCTTAAGCCCGACACATTTATTAAATGGGCCGGTTCATGTCGGGCCTTAAGCGAGTCAGGCTAGGTCTCGCCTACAGGTGCGGCCTCAAGATTGACACCCCTAACTTGTACATATAAATTTTCAATATGAAATACATGTTTATTAAAGGATGCTGAATTAAACACATTTTTTCTGTATTATTGCTTTTGACAGTTTTTTTATTTAAAATAATAATAATAATAATAATAAAATAGAACCCAAAATCCATTTTTTGATCGAAAATCCAAACCTAGAGAGGGATGTAGGAATACTCCTTACATTCTTATTTGCCCTTATTTATTTCACTTAATCATAAAAAGGGTATTTTAGGTTTTTTCATTTTTTTCCTTAAAATTCTAAGTGCATATATGCTTCATGGTAGACACATATCCATATTTTTTCTTACAAAATATATTAAACATGTACCATATCATTTTCGTACACAGTTTTTACGTTAGATTTTAGAAAAATATTATTACTGTCTGGCCCATTCAATTGTCGCTTGTATCATTGTCATTCCCGAACTTACTAACTGTGGTCAGGCTCAACACTTCCTATTTGAAGTGTTTATTAGGGCTTAGTTTGGTTGTCAATTAACAAATTATAACAAAAAAAAAAAAGTAAGGAGAGAGATAGACACATAAGTAAATCATTATCTCATGATTTCAAATCCAAAATATTTTGATTTTTTTATTTCCTTTTTTTATCTATTTCTTGACAACCAAACTTTTAGTCTAACCCTAAAAAAGACAACATTGACTGTCATTAGGTACATAATATATGTGTCCTTTATGGCCAACGCTCGTTCCCATTGTTAATATTTCACATACAAATATACAATACGCACGCTTCTGAATCCCAATCCTCCAAGAGGAAAGCATATCAATCGTTCCATCAAGAATTTAGTTATTGAATTGGTATTGGTTTGGATTAATTAAATTTATCTATTTTCATTAACAAAATAATTATTCATTTCAATATTTTACCCCTATTCCAATATCTAATCGGCCAGATATTGATATCGATATCGATATCAATCTCAAAAGAAACCGATGGATACCTAAAATGATGGTTCCCTTTAATGTTTTGCGCCCACACCAGTTTAGTATTGCTTGCTAGAACGACCATTATCATTGTCTTGGTTCCAGTAGAAGAATGAGAAGATTAAAGAAAAACATAACGTGGAACATGAAGTGCAGAGGAACTTTTAGCATGCATGTGGCGCGTTTGATGCATCCTCAAGTATAAAATTAGTGACAACAACACTACTAATAATTTTGAACATGTTGAATTGTGACTAATATGCAAAATTTAAATGAAATAAGTATGGGTTAGAAAACAAATAATCACAAATGGGTATATCATCTATGAAACAACAGCCTTGTCCATAAAGTCCTAAGTGTATAGACAAGCAGCTCATTAAGAAAAAAAAAAAATCTAGTGCACAAGGTTCCCGTCATAGCAAGGTCTAGGAGGGGCAAATGTACGAAGCCTTACCCCTTGCTTCGCAAGAGAGCCTATTTAAAAGTTTTGACCTTGTGTGACCAACATGTTGTTATAATGCAACTTATTAAGGTCATACCTAAATGACCCACTTTTGCTTTTTTATTTTTTAGACTCCTTTACACTTTGATAATATATGGCCTCATATGCCGTCATCCTTTTTATAACGACGTCATCACTCCCAAATCAAATATCGCTCTAGATCAATTTATTAACAAGGGTTTAAAACTTGGGATGGGATCACTCTCAACCAATACTAATATTTTGATTGACATTGATAAAATCAGCCGGATTTACTTTTTTTTTTTTTCTTTTTCTAATTGATATTTTATATATTTTTATCGATATAACTTACTAGTGGATTAATATCAAAGTGGACTGATATCATATTAGTCTTGACCAATATCAATCTGATTCGGAGGATCTAACCAATGCCACTAAAGGGGTGCAAGAATCTGTACCCTTTATCTAGATAACACCGTACAATATCTGTACACTTTGGTTTTCCATATTAACAATGTACAATATTCCTAGAAGTAGAAGATGAGGTGCCAACATTTTCCAGTGATAAATAATTCATAATTTTGGCAGCAAGTTTAGCAGTTAAATATCCATTTCAATTAAATGGGCAAAACTTTAAGTCCACATACATATCACTTGCTAACATAATTTAAAAAAAAAAAGACCAGCAATATTAGCAATAAATAATGAAGAGATTAGTGAAATATTTTAACTTCTATCAATGATAAGCCCAAATTCATGTAGAAAGGTTGAAATTGAATTAGTCACATACCTAATGAAATGTTGATTTTGTTGATAGATCATTGAATCCTTCCATGTACAAATGGAGTTTACAGTTCCTACCTTCCAACAAATCATATATCTAAGGCCATAAATAGTATTAACGACGCTATTTCAAATCGAGATCATATTTTCCATGTGGACGAAAGAACTTTATTATACTGGCTCAGGAAACAGTAGTATGTGGGACCAATGAGAGGGTAAGCATTAGCATCCTTAGTGCTCTACGAGCGGGGGGCTTTTGTTGTCTTTTTGTGCGTCTGTCTTTGTGTGTTTTTTGCTCCAGCAAGTTGGGGTTATTTTTCTTTTCTTTGTTTAAAATCACGATGAACAATCCTATAAGTAGGGAAGTAATTGTTTTTTTGGAATCATACCCCAAAGAGAAGATGAATTATTTAGTAACTTCCAACCCAATCAAATAATCAAAGATTTATTATGAAAAAAACTTAGTTTAGAGCTCAACCCATCAAAATTATTAGTTTTACACATTTGCCACCACCGTATCAAATAAATCATACTGCTTCTTTCGATTCCGCTCTACAAAATTGAACATCAATATAATTTAACTAAAGTACAATAAATACTTGTTAGGATCAAGAAAAAAGAATTACTAATTGGCATAGATACAATAACCAATCTAAT